>NW_027615708.1:0-36672 GCF_965212315.1 Lampetra planeri
CCGGGACGCCGGGAGTCGCCACGCTCCTGGCAACGGCGCGGGGAGCGGCGGTGCCGGTGTTGGTGCCGCAGCCGCCGCAGGCGCTGATCGTTTACCCCGGGGCTCGCGGCCACGGCCCCCACGGCGGCACGGACGGCTCGGCGGCGGTGACGGCGGTGGCGGCGGTGACGGCTTGCGGAACGCTGGAGGTGATGGGCGCGGTGCAGACGCGGAGTGCCGTGGTCCAGACGCAGAGTCCTGGAACCCAGATACAGAGTCCCGTGGTCCAGACGCAAAGTCCCGTGGCGCCCCCCGGTCAGCTCGACGTTCGCGAGCCCGTCGCGTCGAACGGGACGGACGGCGGCCGCCACGACGGAGCCGCCGCGGCGACGGGGAGCCCCGGTGCCGCGGACGCGCGGGGGCCGGACGTTGCCATGCAGCCTGACCCGCCGGCGTCGTCGCTCTCACCGTCCCCGGCCCCGCCGCCGGTTCCCTCGCCGCCGGCCGCCCGCGGCGCCGGCGACGCCGGTAGCCCGCCGGAGAGTCCCCCTCCCTCGCGGGCGCCCGGCGAGTTGCCGGCCGCCGGTTCGGTTTCGCCGCGAGCTCCGTCGGAGGCTCCGGCGCCGGTCCCGCCGCCCGAAAGTTCGCCGCCGTTGCCGCCGACGGCCCCTCGGGTCGCCGTGGCGGTCGGCGCGCAGCCGCCGACGCCGCCGCCTGTGGCCGCTCCGGTCGCGGGGACGTCGGCCCGGAGCGTCACCGCCGCGCAGCAGCGGCAGCAGCGGCGGCGGCAGCAGCAGCGGCGGGGCGGGGCGACGGGCGTCACCGGAGCGCAGCAAACGCCGCTGCTCGTCGTCCAGCAGCCGCAGAGGAGGGGAACGTCCCGCACCGCACACGTCGGCGGGCTGAGACTCGGCAGGACGCCCGCCGCCGCCGCCGCCAGCTCGGGCTGCTGCAAGGGAGGCGGGCGGCCGCTCGTGAACATCCTGCCACGACCGCCACCCACCGCCAACGCCGTCGCCGCCGCGCCGAGACAGCGGGCGGCCCCCGTGCCGGGTGCGGCGTCCCAGACGGTGCTGGTGAACGGGCAGCTGTTCAACATCCGGCCGCTCAGCCCCTCGCCGGCAGCCTCCTCCTCCTCCCCTCCTTGTTCGTCGTCGTCGTCGTTTCTATCCTGCCCCTCCTCCTCCTCGTCGCTCCCCTTCGCCGAGGGGCACGCCGCCCGCTTGCAGATCCTTCGGCCGGAACCGGGGGCCGACTCCGCCGGCGGCACGGGCGCCAGCGCAGCGCTCAGCGCCATCGCCTGCCTCAACCGCAGCATCTCGGAGGGGGCGCCGATCCGCCCGGCGGCGGCGCTGGCGCCCGTCCGTGACGCCTGTGCCGGCGTCGGCACTGCCCTCAAGACGGTGCGGGCGCTGCTGGGCAGGAAGCGGAAGATGCGCGGGAGGAGGGAGCCGGCGCCCAGGCAGAAGCGCGGGCGCAGAAGGGGCCCCCCCGCCGCTACCGACGGCACCGCCGCCAACGCCGACGCCGGCGGGGAGAGCGGAGAGAGGGGCGGCGTGCCGGAGAGAGCCGTGGAGGCCTCGTCCGTGGCTGCTGCCGGGCTGGGAAGGGCGCCGGTGGCGGGCGCTCCTCCGTCTGGCGGAGGTGGCGATTTGACGGTGCCGGCGGTGGCGCCGGCTGTGGCGGCGGTACCGGAACCGGTGACGGCACCACCGGCGCCAGCGGCGATAACGGCAGAAGCGTCGCCTCACTCTGCCTCGGCGATGTCCTCGAGTGGCGTGGTGACTCATCCATCTTCCCTCGGTCTTCCTCCGTCTCTGGCTCCTCCGTCTCCGGCTCCTCCGCCTCTGGCCCCTCCGTCTCTGGCTCCTCCGTCTCTGGCTCCTCCGCCTCTGGCCCCTCCGTCTCTGGCCCCTCCGTCTCTGGCTCCTCCGCCTCTGGCTCCTCCGTCTCTGGCTCCTCCGTCTCCGGCCCCTCCGTCTCCGGCCCCTCCGTCTCTGGCCCCTCCGTCTCTGGCTCCTCCGCCTCTGGCTCCTCCGTCTCTGGCCCCTCCGTCTCTGGCCCCTCCGTCTCTGGCTCCTCCGCCTCTGGCTCCTCCGCCTCTGGCTCCTCCGCCTCTGGCCCCTCCGCCTCTGGCCCCTCCGTCTCTGGCCCCTCCGTCTCTGGCTCCTCCGCGTCTGGCTCCTCCGTCTCTGGCCCCTCCGTCTCTGGCACCTCCGTCTTTGGCTCCTCCACCTCAGGCTCCTCCATCACCGACTCCTCCGTCTCTGGCTCCTCCACCTCTGGCTCCTCCTTCATCGACTCCTCTGTCTCTGGCTCCTCCGTCTCTGGCTCCCACACCTCTGACTCCTCCATCTCTGGCTCCTCCGTCTCTGGCTCCTCCGTCTCTGGCCCCTCCATCTCTGGCTCCTCCGCCTCTGGCTCCTCCGTCTCCGGCCCCTCCGTCTCTGACTCCTCCGTCTCTGGCTCCTCCGTCTCTGGCTCCTCCGTCTCTGGCTCCTCCGTCTCCGGCCCCTCCGTCTCCGGCCCCTCCGTCTCTGTCTCCTCCACCTCCCGCCCCCACGTCTCCCCCCATGTCTCCCCCTACATCTACCCCCACATCTCTCCCCACGTCTCTCCCCACGTCTCCCCCCACGTCTCTCCCCACGTCTCCCCCCACATCTCCCCCCACTTCTGCCACGCTCTCCCCCGTTCTCGCCTCGACCCCCACCGCGACTCTGTCCGCTGCCGTGACCCCTGGGGCCGATCTGTCACCCCCTGCCCCCCCTCCTCTGCCAAGCCACCACCCCTCTTCTCCAGCCGTCCCTTCATCTCTCCTCTCCTCTTCCACTCCTGTTACCTCCTCCGCCTCCTCTTCGTCGTCACCTCTCCCGCCTCCCTCTGCTTCGCTCCTCCTCGCCCCCCAATCTTCACCTGCGACCCCCCCGGCGCCTCTCATCCCCCCCCTCACCTCGTCGCCCGCCCCCTCCCCCGCGGGCGTTCCCTCCCCTCCGCCTCTCACCTCCTCCTCCTCGTCAACTTCCGCCGCTCTTTCCGCACCCTTCGTTCCCTACGCCCCCTGCTCTCCGCCTGCTGCTACTGCTGCTCCTGCTGCTGCTCCTGCTGCTGCTGCTTCCCCTCCTCCTGCTGCTGTTGTTGCGCTCCCTGCTACTGTTGCTGCAGCTCCCCCTGCTCCTGCTGCTGCTGTTGTTGCTCCCCCTGCTGCTGCTACTGCTGCTGCTGCTTCCCCTCTTCCTGCTGCTGTTGCTGCTGCTCCACCTCCTCCTGCTGCTCCCCCTGCTGCTGCTACTGCTGTTGTTGCTGCTCCTGCTCCCCCTGCTGCTGCTGCTACTGCTGCACCACCTCCTCCTGCTGCTGCTACTCCTGCTGCTGCACCACCTCCTCCTGCTGCTGCTCCCCCTCGCCCGGCCCCTGCTCCTCCGCCTCCCTCTGTCGCCCGCCGCGCGGCGCTGCCGTTGGCCACCGTCCAGCCGCCCGCCGCTGCCGGGCACCCCGACGGCGCCGCCGCCCCTCGTCCCGACGACGCCGCCGGCACCGGCACGGCGCCAGCGGTCGCGGCCGCCTGTTCCGGCGCGGCGGCTCCCAGTTCCGGCACGCACGGATTCTCGGTGGCGTCGCTGCTCACGGTCGCGTCGTCCTCATCGTCGCTGTCATCATCTTCATCTTCCTCCTCCTCCTCGTCGTCGTCGTCGTCTCCGGCGCCCGGCGACGGCGCCGACCGGGCCCCGACGCCGGACGCTCGCTGGCCCCCTGCGTCGTCGCTCGGCAACGGCCACCACCACCACCACCTACACTACCACCGTCACTCACAACAACAACAGCAGCAACAGGAGCAACAGCAGCAGCAGCTACGCCATCACCAGCAGCAGCAGCAGCTGCAGGCGGCGGTGACGCCAGGGCACCGGCAGAGTGGGGAGGAGAGCCGGGAGAGCGAGGACATCGGCGACGCTCGGCGTGGGCGGCACAGCCGGGCCACGGCGGCGCCACCGCCGGTGTCCGTCGGCGGTGCCGGGCACGGCGGTGCCGGTGGCGGTTGCGTCGTCGGCGGTGCCGGTGGCGCTGGCTGCGAGGACGGCGCGGCGCCGTCCGCGGTGGAGGGTTGCGCCGGGAGCCCGTCGACGACGGTGGGCGCCGTTCGCTGCTGGGGGGCGACGTCGGGAGACGCGGGCGGCGGTCATTTCGTGGGAGGCGTCGGCCTTGCCGGCAGCGCCAGGGGCAGCAACTCCGGCGTCGTCAGAGGCGGCGTCGTCGGGGGCGGCCGCTTTGTCGAAAGCGGAAATGCCAGCGGCCTCGTCAGCATCGGCCACTTTGTCGGTAGCACCGGCGTAAGCGGCCTCGGCAGCGCCGGCGGCGGAGGCGTGCCAAGCGGCGTCGGCCACCCGATGGGAAGCACCGGCCTCGGCAGCTGCCGCAGCGACAGCATCTTCACCCTCGGCAGCTGCCGGAGCGCCGGCGACAGCATCTTCACCCTCGGCGGCGCCGGCGGAGGCGTGCCGAGCGGCGTCGGCCGCTCGGTGGGAAGCGCCGGTCTCGGCGGTCCCGGGAGCGCCGTCGCAGGCGGCCTCGGCAGTCGAGGCGCCGGCGGGAGCGTGTTTGGCAGCGGCGGCGCCGCTTCAAACAGCCTCGGCAGCGTAAAGCACTTGGTGGGGAGCGGCGGCGTTAGCGGGAGCGTGCTGAGCGGCGCGAGCCACTTGGTGGGGAGCGGCGGCGGCGGAGGCGCAAGCGGCCTCGGCATTGGCGGCGGGAGCAACCTCGGCGGCGGAAGCGGCGGCCGTCTGGCCGGGAGCACGAGCGCCGGCGCCGGCGGCCACTTGGTCGGCGCCAACTTCGGCGTCGGGAATGCGGCCGGGAGCGGCTTCGGCAACGGGAGCGGCGGCGGTTTCGGCGTCTCCGGCGGCTCCGGCGGGCCGGGCGACTGCGGCGGCCTCGGCAGCAGGATGTCTCACTTGGTCGGCAGCAGCGGCGCCAGCGGCTTCGGCGTTGGTAGCGCCCGTGGGAGCAATCTGAGCGGCGTCAACAACCTCGTGGGGGGCGGCACCGGCAGAAGCGCAGCGGAGAGCCTGGGGAGTCTGCTGGGGAGCGCCGGCGCGGTTTTTGGCGACCGGATGGCGCCCGAGCTGCCCGCCAGCGTGCAGACCGGCGGCGGTGGCGGCGTGAGGTCGTCCCTGCTGCTGCTGCAACAGCCTGCGGTCGCCTGCGCCCTGCCGATCCGTCACGCGGCGCCCGAGCCGGGCCCGAAGCCGGCGGGGGAGAACCCGCTTGGCGCCGGCGGCAGCCCGGCAGGCGCCGTCATGGGGCGCCTGCCGGGCTTGCCCCAGCAGCAGCAGGCGGAACAGCAGCAGCAGCAGCAGACGCAGCAAGCGCTGCAGCAGTTGCAGCAGCTGTCAACGCGGCAGGGATTGCGGCAGGGCATCTCGCATCATCAGCTGCAACTGCAGCAGCAGCAGGCGCTCGCTGTGCCACGGAAGCAACAGATGCAGCAGCAGCAGCAACAGCAGCAGCCGCAGCAGCAACAGCAGCCGCAGCAGCAACAGCAGCAACAGCAGCAGCCGCAACAGCAGCAGCAGCACTGTGACTTGAGCTGCATCTCGTTCTCAGCCGTTCCCGCGGCCTCGCCCATGAGCCAAGATCTCGGCACCGGGAGGTCCAGGGCTGGCGGAGCCGGCGCGGCTGAGAGCGGAAAGCGGCAGCTGTCGTCCACCTCGTCCACCTCGTCCACCACCACGTCCACCACGTCGTCATCGTCGTCGTCCTCGTCGAAGAGGAGGAAGCAGGCCGGCCGTTCGGCAGAGCCGCGCTCGGACAGGAGCCGAGCTGCGTTTGACGCGAGGACCTACGCTGGTTTTGTTGTCCCCGGCCAGCACCAGCTTCACCACCACCACCTCCATCTCCATCAACAGCAGCAGCAGCAACAACAGCAACAGCAGCATCTGCTGGCTCAGCATAATGCACACCATCATCAGCAACAACAGCAGCAACAACAACAGCAGCAGCAGCAACAGCAGCAGCAACAGCAGCAGCAGCAAAGCCGAGGTGCGGTGGCTCACCGACATTCGTACCCGCTGGCTAGCGCCGACGCGGCTTCTGCCGGGGCGCCGCTGGCGTTTGCCGATCCCTTCTCTTCAGCGGGCGCCGCGGATGCCGTTGCATCGGCCGGCCGCTTTGGGCTGCATCAGCAGCAGCATCAGCAGCAGCAGCAGCATCAGCAGCAGGAACAGCAGCAGCAGCAGCAGGCGGCCGCAGCTGCCGTCACGGGGCATCTGGCGCACTTTCGAAGTCTCCAGCAGCCAATGGGCAAGGACGGCTTCCAGGTGAGGTGACCCCGTCACAATATGAGAGTAGGTATAAAAGTGTAATGTTTAATATAATGTATAAGGAAATATATAGTATCGTAATTGTATAGTGAATATACAGCAGTGTGGTATACAGTGGGGTGGGTAGAATCATACATAGTGTAATATTACAATGTATAGTCTACTAGCGGAAGTACCCGGCGTTGCCCGGGTGAAAAATATATTTCTTAAAAACCTTACATATATATACACAGATACGAAGGTATTGTCAAAGCCCGGTGGGCCATTTGTACATTTCTCCACCAACAAATATATGAGAGGCTTGCACAAGTCCAAAAAGTTGTAGAAAGTGTGGGGCAAATACAGTGATACCTCGGTTCACGAACTCCGCTTCTGTTCACGAACAACTCGGTTCACGAACAGAAAAGTTCATAAAAATCTGCTCCGGTTCACGAACTCCGCTTCGGTTCACGTACAACTCGGTTCACGAACAGAAAAGTTCATGACAATCTGCTCCGGTTCACGAACTCCGCTCCGATTCACGAACAACTCGGTTCACGAACAGAAAAGTTCGTAACAATATGCTCCGGTTCACGAACTCCGCTTCGGTTCACGAACAACTCGGTTCACGAACAGAAAAGTTCATGACAATCTGCTCCGGTTCACGAACTCCGCTTCGGTTCACGAACAACTCGGTTCACGAACAGAAAAGTTCATGACAATCTGCTCCGGTTCACGAACTCCGCTTCTGTTCACGAACAACTCGGTTCACGAACAGAAAAGTTCATAAAAAAATGCTCCGGTTCACGAACTCCGCTCCGGTTCACGAACAACTCGGTTCACGAACAGAAAAGTTCATAAAAATCTGCTCCGGTTCACGAACTCCGCTCCGGTTCACGAACAACTCGGTTCACGAACAGAAAAGTTCATAAAAAAATGCTCCGGTTCACGAACTCCGCTCCGGTTCACGAACAACTCGGTTCACGAACAGAAAAGTTCATAAAAATCTGCTCCGGTTCACGAACTCCGCTTCGGTTCACGAGCAGGAGCCGCGGCCATTTCAATGCTATTTCCAGGCCGTCACGTGGTCGTGACTTCCTGTAGGAAGATCGTGGAGAGAAGAAGAGACACAGAAAGAAGTACTGTGAGTACTGTGAAGACACTTTCAGTGACTTTTTGCTTTTTGGTGTGCTTTTTAGCACATACAGTACTGTACTGTACTACTGTACTGTACAATACTGTACTTACTGTATTGTACAGTTCACCCGTTTGAGTGCTTACTGAAGTCATCTCAAGCAAGGTTAGTGTTCTCTCTTTATACATTACTATACTGTACAGTACTAATGTGTATTGTAATTTATTTCATTTTTTTGTGCTTCAAAAACCAAAAAAAATGGTCAGAACGGATTAACCGGATTTACATTGAACCCTATGGGAAAATGTGCCTCGGTTCACGACCAATTCGGTTCGCGACCAGAGTCAGTTCACGAATTAAGTTCGTGAACCGAGGTATCACTGTATAAGGAAATATATAGTACCGTAATTGTATAGTGAATATACAGCAGTGTGGTATACAGTAGGGTGGGTAGAATAATACATAGTGTAATATTACAATGTATAGTCTACTAGCGGAAGTACCCGGCGTTGCCCGGGTGAAAAATATATTTCTTAAAAACCTTACATATATATACACAGATACGAAGGTATTGTCAAAGCCCGTTGGGCCATTCGTACATTTCTCCACCAACAAATACATGAGGCTTGCACAAGTCCAAAAAGTTGTAGAAAGTGTGGGGCAAATAGTTGATGTAAAAGGTTTCCGAAAATTGTGGACCCCCCCCTCAAAAATATCTTTACCCCTCGTAGGTATATATACCTACACACCTTACATACAACAGAGGACGTATCTATTGACTCCGTAGTAGTATCTACTGACTGTACCGTAGTTTCTACTGAGCCAGTAGTAGCTACCAGAGGTGGGACAAAGTCATTGTTATGCAAGTCCAAGTCGAGTCGCAAGTCATCAAATTCATGACTCGAGTCTGACTCGAGTCCAAGTCACATGACTCGAGTCCACATCTCATAGGTGGGACAAAGTCATTGTTATGCAAGTCCAAGTCGAGTCGCAAGTCATCAAATTCATGACTCGAGTCTGACTCGAGTCCAAGTCACATGACTCGAGTCCACACCTCTGGTAGCTACTGACTGTGTAGTAGTATTTAGTGACTGTAGTAACTACTGACCATAGTATTTACTGGGCCTGCAGTAGTATCTACCGACTATATAGTAGTAACGACTAACTGTATAGTATCTGCTGACTCTATAGTAGTATCCACTGACTATAGTAGTAACTACTAACTCTATAGCAGTATCTACTCACTCTATAATAGTATCTACTGACTCTAGTAGCTACTCACCGTGGGAGTATGTACTGACTGTATAGTAGTATATAATGACTGTAGCAGTATTGACTGACTGTAGTGGTATATACTGACTGTTTTAGTATTTACTATAGCGGTATCTACCAACTCGATAGCGGTATCTACTATCACTACAGCAGTGTATACCAACTGAGGTGGTATCTGCTATCACTACAGCAATGCATACTGTGTTGGTACCTATGATGACAGAAGTACATACCGAGTGTGGTGGTACCTGCTGTGATGACAGCAGTACATACCGAGTGTGGTAGTACATATATTACATACACAAATACAAAAAGTTTAATGTACGTAAAAAGTATTTGTGTATGAATTTAACGTGTTTAGGAGAATAAAAACTGTAATACTAAATAAGCAATGGACCTGTGAACCCAAATGATGGACCACATAATAAGCCAGTGTGGTCTCCGTCTCTTCAATGTAGGAATAACACGACTTGCATAAGCTCTCTCCTGAAGCCCTTTCGTTGCCAGCGGACCTGAACATTGACATTTAGCTCTCCAAAAGTGCCATACGCAAGAAGACAAACAGAAACATGTATTCAATTGTAGTTAACATTTATTTAGTGCCTTTTTATACGGCTCTTGACTCAGGTGCAACTGCAACAAACAAAAACATGAACAAAGAACATCTTAAAGTGACGACGCGCGATAGAAACATCCAGGAAAAAACAGCAAAATCTTCCTGAAAAAACACCGTATATCAACGCTGCGCGCAAAAATCCCAGTGGGATGCAAGTCTAACAATAACAACCATAAAACAATTTAGATTAAAGTTATCAGGCTAACTCTGTACTATTCTTTGGTTCTTTCGGTAAAGTCACGTATAAAGATAAAATAATAAATAAAATAATAGCATACTACGACGTTTCGATTGCAACACAAGCAATCATCATCAGGTATAAAGGAAATAGCAACACAAATCTAACCAGAAAACTATAGACAGACATATAAGCAGACAGATATCACAAAGACACACAGAGAGAAAACACGTATCGGCACAAAGAGAGAGATCGTCTCTGTGACGAGGCCTTAAATATAGAGAGGGGGCGGGGGCGGAGAGAGGGAGGGGGCAGAGAAAAAATTAGCATGTCAATGAGTGGACGACGACGGGGTACGGTACGCAAGCTTGAAAACTAGGAGAAAGACACACTAAAATTAAATAACCTAGCAAAATATCGAAATGTAATGTAATGCAACACAGAGAATCGGTCAACACACAATGAACGCATACCCTGGTTGATTACGTATTTCAAAGATTGCTAAGTTAGAATTCCTGCAGTCACGAAAGCTCCAAAATTAAGATGAACTCTGTACTACTACATAACATGTACATGCCTTTGTCTTTTATCGAATCCAGTGAGTCATAAGTACATGGTCAATGGTAGAAAAACACGTATTTATTTGTACTATAGTAAGGCACTACAAAAAACACAGACTATGAAACTTGTAACCAATAAATTGTGTTGGTTGAGCATCCCTTGGAGGGAGAGGACAATTTCTAGTCTGGCACCAGGAACATTGCTACATCGCTGGTTGCCTTGCTGACCTTCATCTCCCATGAAGTATATCTGAAGAAACTTTGGCTCTTCGCCACCAGTCAGTGGCTGAATGGATCCAATTCGATGATAGACTTGGCCTTGAACTTTGAATGTGGGCATAAATCCTGGCTCCACTATCTCCTTAGTCGCACCAAAAGAAGTCATTTGAAAGCAGGAATTGTACTTCCTGATGTTGGTCAGAAAGTGTTTAGACACCGGGGTATGACCAGATACCAAGGATTCTAGATTTGAAGCTTTCGTGACTGCAAGGATTCATATTCTTAGGTTTTTTCGGTAAAGTCACGTAGGTAAAACATTAACATTAATAAAAGTAAAATAAAATAAAAATCACGACGTTTCGGAGGCAACACAAGCTTCCGTCTTCAGGTGGAACCGTCACAGCCACGACAGCTGTATCAAGTAAATGAGCTACTTGATACAGCTGTCGTGGCTGTGACGGTTCCACCTGAAGACGGAAGCTTGTGTGTTGCCTCCGAAACGTCGTGATTTTTATTTTATTAATTTTAATGTTTTACCTACGTGACTTTACCGAAAAAACCTAAGAATACAGATACCAAGGATTTGAGTGGCTCGGGGGACGTCTGCACAAGGCAAAGTTTGACTTTTCCATCACTGCAGCACATTCCCTTGGATTCTCCTTTCCACTTTTTAGCACCACATTCTGCGCAAGTAATTGACACACAGCCTATTATCACCGTGGATTGATAATCGATCTCTGGTTGGTAAATAAAAGCTGCTCTGTTCCAGTCCGGGTTATTTTTTCTTGTTCTCAATGCAGCCGCATCACAGACTTGCCTCTGGCGCACCGTTTTATGATGTTGTGGTTCCTCAACCCGTGCCGCTGCAGTGACTGTGCCGGCTTGTCGAGATGCACGATGTCCCTGGCTTGTCGAGATGCACGATGTTCAGGGTTTTCTTCAACCCGCTCCGCTGCAGTGACTGTGCGATCCCTGACTTGTCGAGATGCACGATGTCCCTGGCTTGTCGAGATGCACGATGTTCAGGGTTTTCTTCAACCCGCGCCGCTGCAGTGACTGTGCGATCCCTGACTTGTCGAGATGCACGATGTCCCTGGCTTGTCGAGATGCACAATGTTCAGGGTTTTCTTCAACCCGCGCCGCTGCAGTGACTGTGCGCTCCCTGGCTTGTCTAGATGCACGATGTTCAGGATTTTCTTTAGTCCGTGCCCCTGCAGTGACTGTGCGCTCCCTGACTTGTCGAGATGTACCCTGTTCAGGATTGACTTCAGCTTGGGTTGCTGCAGTTGCTGTGCATTCAGTCGTTTGTTTTAGTGCACGCTGTTCTTCAGTTTCCTCAGCCTGTGCTACTGAGACACCTTCGTTGTTTGTTTGAGAAAGTTGCTGCTCCTGCGTTGGTTGTTTTGCGTGGTACAGCGCCACTCTCTTCGGGTGTTTTTTTTTCTTGGAGAGAGAGGCTTGATTTTTTTCTTTTTGGCATTTTTGCCGCAAAGAAAAACCTCACTCCCGTCACCAATCAGCAAGCTTGTTAGCGTAATCGGCCTGGCCTATCTCTCTCCTCCTGTGATCTTTATTTCCAAGTTTTCTTCAGAGGAGCATTCATGCATCTGTAATTATGAGATGCACACCAACGAAATTTTATAAAGCAAATGTGACTCTTATCATTTTACCAACATAACAATACAATAACCTCAGTACTATATCTAAAAAAATATTATGAACTTATCAAACTATAAGTTGATAATAAATGAAGTAGAATCATGAGGGTTTTTCCGGCAGGTTGTTTTTCAACTTTGCCAAGAAATAATTTCAAAACGAAATAAATAATGAAAAGGAAAAAAGTATCACACCTGAAAATATGAGCAGATGCGCAGCAATCAAAGCCGGAGCGAAAAAGATTTATTTTATCTTTATTTTAAAAATTAAAAAAGTCGACGAAGATCAAATTTTGATTCGTTAATAAACACTGTGCAAAGGAAAAGTGATGATTTTTTTAATCCCAGGGTAGTCAGTGTTACACACACACTTGGACTTACACACCTAAAAAAAAAAATCTTAAAACAAACTGAATGTTTTGTCCTTGTGTTTCTATTTACGTGGCATTACTGAAAGAGGCAAATACAAAATGAAAGGCAACCGTTTTAAATAATAAATTAAGTACGATAATACATTTTCCGCCATTTTGATTTTTTAATTTGCCGCGAGCGAAAGTGTGAAATAAAAAGTTACTCATTAATAAACTTACGTTACCTGTAACTATGTCCAAATGCACACAAATTAACCCGAATAAACAAATCTCACTAACCAACCCCCGCAAGGAGGATGGAAGTGTGAATAAGCTGGAGCGAAAGAGAAAGAGATTTATTTATAATTTATTAAAAAAAACTCTTAAAAGATCGAATTTTGTATCGATTATAAACACTGTGCAACAGAAAAGTGATGATTGTTTTAGTCCCTGGATAGTCAGTGTTACTTTTTACACGCTTATGCCTCAAAAGTACCAAAAAGGCTGTAATTCCCCTCAAACTTAGCTTTTGTGACAAGGACAGTGATATTTAGAAATATAGCTATTTTTAAATCCTTTTATATTAAGTTCGCTTGCTTGCTTGCTTACGACCGTGCAAATCTTTCGGTCGTTTTTTAACCCACTTCCCGTGATCCAATCGAGCTGACATTTTCCACACAGACTCGTTGTGCGAGAAAATTAATATTCGTGAAAAATAATTTCCAAAATTTTACACTGTTTAGGGAAAACAAATTAAATATTTAATTACCAATTGCTTAATACTGGCAGACAATCATCTGACCCATAGGTGGCAGCCATCTCAAGCCAGAGGACTTATAGTGAAAAACTTTGTTTTTACGGGTTTACTTGTTAATGATAAAACGCGATGTGCATTTGTGTCATGCCTTCACGTAAAGTCCTGGTCACAAAAGCAAAGTTTGTGGGGAATTATAGCCTTTTTTGAACTTTTGATGCATAAGCACGTAAAAAGGTAACATTTATTACCCAGGGGAAAAAATCGTGTTACATAGTGTACGATCATCAAACATTGCTCAACCTCTATCATCTTCTTACTTAATTATTAGTAGTAAACAGTAATATCTATCTATGTTTTAACGGAGCTGTTAATAAGCACGACCCACCTTGTAAGTTTGCCCACGGAATGAAAATCCCCCTCTCTCTCCACAGCGCGTGTGCGTTGCCAGGGGCAACCCCCCGGTCAGCGTTTCGCGCATGCGCAAATGTCGCGCGCGGAGCGGCACGGGAAAATAAATAAATAATGTTGTATATCAATAAATCGATAATTGAACCAGTTTAAAGGTGACGGATGAAAAAACGGACATGCCTATTCCCACCGCTGGGCAAGGGACGTGACTCCCGGCAAAAAAAATTCGGCCTAAACCCCACGGTCCGAGCGCCAAATCCCTCGCAAGCGAGCGTACACAGACGGACAGACAAAAAATGACTCACCCAGCTTAATAACCAAGCTACAGTCTACATTATAGACTGCCAGTACGCTCACCCAGCTTAATAACCAAGCTACAGTGTACATTATAGACTGCCAGTATGCTCACCCAGCTTAATAACCAAGCTACAGTCTACATTATAGACTGCCAGTACGCTCACCCAGCTTAACCAGGCTACAGTCTACATTATAGACTGCCAGTACGCTCACCCAGCTTAATAACCAGGCTACAGTCTACATTATAGACTGCCAGTACACTCACCCAGCTTAATAACCAGGCTACAGTCTACATTATAGACTGCCAGTACGCTCACCCAGCTTAATAACCTGGCTACAGTCTACATTATAGACTGCCAGTACGCTCACCCAGCTTAATAACCTGGCTACAGTCTACATTATAGACTGCCAGTACGCTCACCCAGCTTAATAACCAGGCTACAGTCTACATTATATAGACTGCCAGTACGCTCACCCAGCTTAATAACCTGGCTACAGTCTACATTATAGACTGCCAGTACGCTCACCCAGCTTAATAACCAGGCTACAGTCTACATTATATAGACTGCCAGTACGCTCACCCAGCTTAATAACCAGGCTACAGTCTACATTATATAGACTGCCAGTACGCTCACCCAGCTTAATAACCAGGCTACAGTCTACATTATAGACTGCCAGTACACTCACCCAGCTTAATAACCAGGCTACAGTCTACATTATAGACTGCCAGTACGCTCACCCAGCTTAATAACCTGGCTACAGTCTACATTATAGACTGCCAGTACGCTCACCCAGCTTAATAACCTGGCTACAGTCTACATTATAGACTGCCAGTATGCTCACCCAGCTTAATAACCTGGCTACAGTCTACATTATAGACTGCCAGTACGCTCACCCAGCTTAATAACCTGGCTACAGTCTACATTATAGACTGCCAATACACTTCTAGATTTGAAGCTTTTGTGACTGCAAGGATTCATACTCTTTAGTTTTTTCGGTAAAGTCACGTAGGAATTTTTTAAAATTAAAATTACATTAAAATTAATTTAAAAAAACCCCTCACTTGATACAGCAAATCTGGCTGTGACGGTCCCACCTGATGACGGAGACTTGCGTTGCCTCCGTAACGTCGTGATTTTTTTAATTTTATTTTTATTAATTGTAATTTCAGTTTTTTACCTACGTGACTTTGCCAGTACACTCACCTAGCGTAATAACTATTTGTGCAGTCTACATTTAAAGAATCGAATCTTGGCGCGCTTGGGTTTCATTTTAATTAATGAGTTTTCTTTTAATTTGTATATGTTATGCTTTCAAGTTTTCAGAAGTTTTTTAAATCAAATTTTTCCCCGGGCAACGCCGTTAGTAGCAGTTTATATTAACCAACTTATATTAAACGGGAATAGGGCGATTCTAAATGAATCTACAACCTTCTATTCCTTTGCACGATTCAGAGAATCGATTCTTGGCGCGGTCGGGTTTAAAATTAATTTCACAGTTGTATTTTAATTGGTATGTTATGTTTTAAAGTTTTCACAATATTTTTAATGTATTTTTCCCCCGCGCAACGCTGGCTATATCGAGTTTATAGCACAAAGTCTTCGCCTGACAAGTGTGGGGTGTCGAGGCCTAGTACCGTGCAGAGCCTCCGGCCTCGCCTAGATTGCCCACCCGGCCGAGGCTGGGTGCTGGGGCCACTACCCCCCCCCCCCCACGATACAATAATACTGTCTAATCGCTATAATTTTATTATCTACCGACCCTATAATAGTAATTGCACACATTGGGGTGGGGGGGAGTGAAGAGGACGTGAAACTTTGATGAATTTACCTCAGCGTCGCGTGTTAATGCGTGCGCATATTTTTAACGGAAATTAAAAATGGCGTCCACCCCGCAGCGACGGCGTTGCTGCCCGTTGCCAGGGGAAACCGCCTGTTGCCAGTGGCAACCGCCCTCACGCATGCGCAACGGCGTGCTTTGTCACGTGCAGGTCGGCAATCATAAATAAATATATAAATAAATAAAGAGCTATCGCACTAAATCAATAATTAAACCACTTTAAAGGCGACGGACGAAAAAACGGAAATGCCTATTCCCACCGCGGGGCACGGGACGTGCCTCCCGGCAATTTTTTTTCATCCTAAACCCCACGGCCCGAGCGCCAAATTCCTCGCAAGCGAGCATACACAGGCCGGGTACGGGTACCCGTTTGCGACCCTGGTGCGGCCAGGTACGGGTACGGGTAAGGAATCAAAACCCGTTTGCGACCTCTGCCCCTCGCGCACGAATGTACGCACGCACGTACACTCACACACACGTTTAAAGTAGCCCTTGGTGCACAACTTCAACGCGGCGCCGGCTCCGCCCTGATCTGGGGCAGCGGTCGCGGCCGCCGTCGCGCACCCAGCCGGCTCCCGTCGCCACGGTCGTCGTGGGCGACGTGAATAGGAATGTTGTGTCTTCTTGGTTCTTTCGGTAAAGTCACGTAGAATGGAAACAATAAAATAATAATAATAAAACATAATAAAATAATTCTCACGACGTTTCGGCCACATGTTGCGGTACGTCTCCGCCGCCGATTTGCGTTGACGGCGTCGCCGCGCCTTCCGGATGTTTCCCCAGGGGTCGCAGAAGTCTTCTTCGTCTTCCGAATCGTCCTTATCGGCCGTGAGGGACAACCAGCCGGCCTTCACGTTCGAGCAGCAGCAGCAGCAGCAGCTCGTTCAGCACCACCACAGCCTGCAGCAGCAGCAGCAGCATCACCAGCACCACAGCAGCCATCATAATCACCCCCATCACCAACAACACCGGCTGCAGCAGCAGCAGCAGTTTGGAACGGTCTCGTCTTCGACTGCCACTTCAGCCCTAGCGGATGACTGCACGCAGCAGGCCGGCGGGGGTCTGTTGCAACAGCAACAGCAGCAGCTGCAGCTGCAGCAGCAGCAACAGCAGCAGCAGCTCCCTTTCTCAAACATGACACCTTACCAGCATCCCACGGCAGCCGGCGGATTGTTCGGCTTGCGCACGAAGACACAGGAAAGCCACTTCCAGCAGCAGCAGCAGCAACAGCAGCAGCAGCAGCAGAGGCAGCAGCACCAGCAGCAGCAGCAGGGCGGTGTTGCCAACGCACGTCCCGATCGCAGCCGCGCTTCCAGCTACTCCGCCGAAGCGCTCATCGCCGGAGACGCGCACCACCAGCACCAGCAGCACCAGCCGCCGCCGGCATCGGCATCGGCGGCTCAGCGAGCCAAGCTCAACCCGCCGTGCTTCTTGCCGCCGCCGGTGCACGACGCCCAGCGCCTGTACGCCCCGACGCTGGCGCCCGACGGGTGTCTCCCGGCGCAGCGGGCGGTCCCGCAGCATCCGCACCAGCAGCCGCACCAGCAGCCGCACCAGCAGCAGCAGCGGGGGGGGGTACCAGCTGCACGGCAGCGGCAGCGCGACCGCGACGGCTCGGCCCGCGTCGCTGAGACACGCGGACGGTGCCGAGGCTTTGGTGACGGCGGCGGCGTCGGCGGCGCAGTCAACGCCGTTGTCGTCGGAGGCGTACGCCTGCAAGACGGACGGCCTGTTCGAGGTGGCGCAGAGAGACGGCTCCGGCAGAAGGGACGCCGCTGCCGCCGCCGCTGCTACCGTGGAGTCGTTGCGGCAGAGCACCGAGCAGCAGCAGCAGCGCGGGAAGTCACAAGATGCTCAAGTTGCGGTCGGTAAAGCGGGCAGCAGACCGAGTGGCGGTGGCGGTGGCCGGCAGGCCAAGGCTTTCTGCCGGCCTCACGGCGGCGCAGCGGCGGTGGCAGCGGTGGCACCGCATGCCCGGCACGGCCCGGCGACCCACGTCCCGGCGACCCACGTCCCGTCGTCGTCGTCGTCGTCGTTGTCGTCGCTGTCCGGATCGTCGGCGCCGCCGATCGGCGCGTTCTTGGGCGCGGAGGGGGTGCTGTCGCCGGGCCACCATCACCACCATCACCACCACCACCAGCACGGAGCGTTCGCCGCGCAGAACTTTGCCAGTTTCCCGTTCGTCCCGGACGTGGGCGGCGCGGGGACGCCGGGAGTGGGGAACCCGTTCATGGGTCGCGCCGACTCTGCCGGCGTGCACCACCACCACCCTCACCACCACCCTCACCACCACCCTCACCACCCTCACCACCACCACCCGCACCACCACCCGCACCACCACCCTCACCACCCGCACCACCACCACGCGGCGGCCTCGCTGCTCCCGGTGGAGACAGCCCCGGCGAACGTGGCGGCGCCGTACTTCCCCGCGTACTCCCCGGCGTCGCGTCCCGGCCTCTCCGCGGAGATCCCCATCGCCTACTTCCCCAACCAGCTGTTCGGCGCTACCGGCGCTACCGGCGCCACCGGCGCCACCGGCGGCGGTAACGCCGGCGGGGCCGACAAGGTCGTCGGCTGCGGCCTCGGCTCGCAATCGGCAACGACGCAAACGCCGCAGCCGGCGGCGCCGTCGTTCGGCGCTCTCCTCTCCCCTTCCCGCGCCGTCGGCTTCGCTCAGCCGGGATTTTCGCTGCTGCCCGACGTGCCGGGCCGAGTCGGTGGCGGCGGCGGCAGCGCGACGGTGGGGCCGCCGGGGGGGGGGCTGGCGCACGCAGCGCACCTCTCCAACTTCAACCTGACGGCGCTCTTCCCCGAGATCACAGCCCCCGTGGTGGTGCCGGTGGCCTCGCCGGCGCTGGGCGCGGATGGCGTTGGCGGCGTCGGCAGCGGCGCGTCGCTGGGCGTGGCCGTGTCGGCGGCGGAGGCGGTCAAGCAGCAGCAGCAGCACCAGCAGCAGCAGCAGCAGCAGAGCAGCCGACCGGCACACAACATCAGCCGGATACTGGGGCACAGCGGCAACTCACTTTGAGTCGTGTGGCACCGGGAGACGTGACGGGCGGAGAGACTGGGTCTCAAGATCGGGTCCTGATTGAGGCGCGGTGAGACTGGGTCTCAAGATCGGGTCCTGATTGAGGCGCGGTGAGACTGGGTCTCAGGATGGGATCCTGATTGAGGCGCGGTGAGACTGGGTCTCAAGATCGGGTCCTGATTGAGGCGCGGTGAGACTGGGTCTCAGGATGGGATCCTGATTGAGGCGCGGTGAGACTGGGTCTAGGGATCGGATCCTGATTGAGGCGCGGTGAGACTGGGTCTAGGGATGGGATCCTGATTGAGGCGCGGTGAGACTGGGTCTCAGGATCGGATCCTGATTGAGACGCTGTGAGACTGGGTCTCAGGATCGGATCCTGATTGAGGCTCGGTGAGACTGGGTCTCAGGATGGGATCCTGATTGAGGCGCGGTGAGACTGGGTCTCAGGATCGGATCCTGATTGAGACGCTGTGAGACTGGGTCTCAGGATCGGATCCTGATTGAGGCGCGGTGAGACTGGGTCGCTGGATCGGATCCTGATTGAGACGCGGTGAGACTGGGTCTCAGGATCGGATCCTGATTGAGGCGCGGTGAGACTGGGTCTCAGGATCGGATCCTGATTGAGGCGCGGTGAGACTGGGTCGCTGGATCGGATCCTGATTGAGACGCTGTGAGACTGGGTCTCAGGATCGGATCCTGATTGAGGCGCGGTGAGACTGGGTCTCAGGATCGGATCCTGATTGAGACGCTGTGAGACTGGGTCTCGGGATCGGATCCTGATTGAGGCTCCGTGAGACTGGGTCTCAGGATCGGATCCTGATTGAGGCGCGGTGAGACTGGGTCTCAGGATCGGAGACTGGGTCTCAGGATCGGATCCTGATTGAGGCGCGGTGAGACTGGGTCTCAGGATCGGAGACTGGGTCTCAGGATCGGATCCTGATTGAGACGCTGTGATACTGGGTCTCGGGATCGGATCCTGATTGAGGCGCGGTGAGACTGGGTATCAGGATCGGATCCTGATTGAGGCGCGGTGAGACTGGGTCTCGGGATCAGATCCTGATTGAGGCTCCGTGAGACTGGGTCTCAGGATCGGATCCTGATTGAGACGCTGTGAGACTGGGTCTCAGGATCGGAGACTGGGTCTCAGGATCGGATCCTGATTGAGACGCGGTGAGACTGGGTCTCAGGATCGGAGACTGGGTCTCAGGATCGGATCCTGATTGAGGCGCGGTGAGACTGGGTCTCAGGATCGGATCCTGATTGAGGCGCTGTGAGACTGGGTCTCAGGATCGGATCCTGATTGATACAGGGAGAGACCAGGGAGGGTCACATGATGTTGGAGTCTCCATTGAGACTTCTTTTTAAAAATTGCCATCGTTTAATCCTGCGTATAATTGCCGGAATTGCGTCAACGTTACTTAATTTATGAACGTACACGAATGCATAGATATATATATAAAACGATAATAACAATAACAACCACGAAGTTATTTGGTTGATGAATGTAGTCACTTTCTTTTTTAATCTTGAGTCTTCAATGTTTTGAGCGTGTCGCTCTCTCGCCTGGCGAATTGAGGGAAGGCTGTCAAATGAAACCCGTTTGGAATAAAACCTTCCGATATTTTTGGCACACAAAGGCAGCTCCATCCGATGGCGTTGGCGAAACGATGATGATTGTGTTCTACAGGGGGTGTGTGTGACCCCTGGTGGTGAGTGAGGGTGCTACAGGGGGTGTGTGTCGACCCCTGGTGGTGAGTGAGGGTACTACAGGGGGTGTGTGTGGACCCCTGGTGGTGAGTGAGGGTGCTACAGGGGGTGTGTGTGGACCCCTGGTGGTGAGTGAGGGTGCTACAGGGGGTGTGTGTGGACCCCTGGTGGTGAGTGAGGGTGCTACAGGGGGTGTGTGTCGACCCCTGGTGGTGAGTGAGGGTGCTACAGGGGGTGTGTGTGGACCCCTGGTGGTGAGTGAGGGTGCTACAGGGGGTGTGTGTGGACCCCTGGTGGTGAGTGAGGGTGCTACAGGGGGTGTGTGTGGACCCCTGGTGGTGAGTGAGGGTACTACAGGGGGTGTGTGTGACCCCTGGTGGTGAGTGAGGGTGCTACAGGGGGTGTGTGTGGACCCCTGGTGGTGAGTGAGGGTGCTACAGGGGGTGTGTGTGGACCCCTGGTGGTGAGTGAGGGTGCTACAGGGGGTGTGTGTGGACCCCTGGTGGTGAGTGAGGGTGCTACAGGGGGTGTGTGTGGACCCCTGGTGGTGAGTGAGGGTGCTACAGGGGGTGTGTGTGGACCCCTGGTGGTGAGTGAGGGTGCTACAGGGGGTGTGTGTGACCCCTGGTGGTGAGTGAGGGTACTACGGGGGGTGTGTGTGACCCCTGGTGGTGAGTGAGGGTACTACAGGGGGTGTGTGTGGACCCCTGGTGGTGAGTGAGGGTGCTACAGGGGGTGTGTGGACCCCTGGTGGTGAGTGAGGGTACTACAGGGGGTGTGTGTGACCCCTGGTGGTGAGTGAGGGTACTACAGGGGGTGTGTGTCGACCCCTGGTGGTGAGTGAGGGTACTACAGGGGGTGTGTGTGGACCCCTGGTGGTGAGTGAGGGTGCTACAGGGGGTGTGTGGACCCCTGGTGGTGAGTGAGGGTACTACAGGGGGTGTGTGTGACCCCTGGTGGTGAGTGAGGGTACTACGGGGGGTGTGTGTGACCCCTGGTGGTGAGTGAGGGTGCTACAGGGGGTGTGTGTCGACCCCTGGTGGTGAGTGAGGGTACTACAGGGGGTGTGTGTGGACCCCTGGTGGTGAGTGAGGGTGCTACAGGGGGTGTGTGTGGACCCCTGGTGGTGAGTGAGGGTACTACAGGGGGTGTGTGGACCCCTGGTGGTGAGTGAGGGTGCTACAGGGGGTGTGTGTCGACCCCTGGTGGTGAGTGAGGGTACTACAGGGGGTGTGTGTGGACCCCTGGTGGTGAGTGAGTGTGCTACAGGGGGTGTGTGTGGACCCCTGGTGGTGAGTGAGGGTGCTACAGGGGGTGTGTGTGGACCCCTGGTGGTGAGTGAGGGTGCTACAGGGGGTGTGTGTGGACCCCTGGTGGTGAGTGAGGGTGCTACAGGGTGTGTTTGTGACCCCTGGTGGTGAGTGAGGGTGCTACACAAGGTGAGTGAGAGTGGGTGAGTGAGTGAGGGTGGATGAGTGAGAGTGGGTGAGTGAGTGTGTGAGTATGTGAGTGAGTGTGTGTGAGTGAGTGTGTGAGTGAGTGAGTGTTTGAGTGTGTGACTGAGTGTGTGAGTGTGAGTGTGTGTGTGAGTGAGTGAGTGTGTGAGTGAGTGTTTGAGTGTGTGACTGAGTGTGTTAGTGAGTGTGTGAGTGGGTGAGTGAGTGGGTGTGTGAGTGTGTGAGTGGGTGAGTGAGTGAGTGTGTGAGTAGTGTGTGAGTGAGTGAGTGGGTGAGTGAGTGTGTGAGTGAGTGGGTGAGTGAGTGTGTGAGTGAGTGGGTGAGCGACTGAGTGAGTGAGTGGGTGAGCGACTGAGTGAGTGTTTGAGTGTGTGACTGAGTGTGTGAGTGAGTGTGTGAGTGGGTGAGTAAGTGGGTGAGTGTGTGAGTGAGTGTGGGTGTGAGTGTGTGGGTGTGAGTGTGTGGGTGTGAGTGTGTGGGTGTGAGTGTGTTAGTGAGTGGGTGAGTGAGTGTGTAAGTGTGAGTGAGTGTGTGAGTGTGTGAGTGAGTGTGTGAGTGTGTGACTGAGTGAGTGTGTGAGTGTGTGTGAGTGAGTGGGTGAGTGAGTGTGTGACTGAGTGAGTGTGTGTGTGTTATTGTGTGTGCTAGTGTGTGTGTGTGTTAGTGTGTGTGTGAGTGAGTGTGTGTGTGGGTGGGTGTGTGTGTGTGTGTGTGCTAGTGTGTGTGCTAGTGTGTATGTGAGTGTGTGTGTGTTAGTGTGTGTGCTAGTGTGTGTGTGAGTGTGTGTGTGTTAGTGTGTGTGTGCTAGTGTGTGACTGAGTGAGTGAGTGTGTGACTGAGTGAGTGAGTGTGTGGGTGTGTGTGTGGGTGTGTTAGTGTGTGACTGAGTGTGTGAGTGTGTGTGTGCTAGTGTGTGTGTATGAGTGTGTGTGTGAGTGAGTGAGTGACTGAGTGAGTGTGTGACTGAGTGAGTGAGTGAGTGACTGAGTGAGTGTGTGACTGAGTAAGTGAGTGTGTGTGCTAGTTAGTGTGTGAGTGTGTGTGAGTGTGTGTGAGTGTGTGTGTCTGCTTGTGTGTGTGTGAGTTTGTGTGTGGTAGTTAGTGTGTGAGTGTGTGTGAGTGTGTTTGAGTGTGTGTGTCTGCTAGTGTGTGTGTGTGAGTGGGTGAGTGAGTGGGTGGGTGAGTGAGTGTGTGACTGAGTGACTGAGTGTGTGACTGAGTGAGTGAGTGGGTGAGTGTGTGTGTGCTAGTGTGAGTGAGTGAGTGTGTGCTAGTGTGTGTGCTAGTTAGTGTGTGAGTGTGTGTGTGTGCGCACTCTCTATGGGATCTACATCACAATGGACGCAGAACCTCCCTCGCTCATTCCTCCCTTTTCACTCTTTTCTCCACACAAAGACAAAGGTCCCCCGTGTAGCCTCAACGGACTCTTGGGGGCAAGTGCTGTTAGCGAGTAGCAGCACCTACGAAGGCCGGCACGGTGGCACACGAGGGGATGGGTGGGTGGCCAGCACCACGCCCGACCGCCTTTGTCTCCCCAGCGTTCGATGTTTACGATACTGCACCGTTTACTCATTTGAGGCTGAGTCGACTTAGGGGAGGGCCAGGACCGGTGCAGATATCCGTCGTCGGTGTTGCACACACACACCCACTAAGACACACACTAGCACACACTAGCACACTAGCACACTAACAAAGATAAAGACAAAGATCCCCCGTGTAGCCTTAACAGAGTGTAGGGGCAAGTGCTGTTAGCGAGCACCTATGAAGGCCGGAACGGCACACGAGGGGGTGGGTGGCCAGCACCACGCCCGACCGCCTTTGTCTCCCCAGTAGCGATGTTTACTATACACCGCACCAGGTACTCATTTAAGGCTGAGTCGACCTAAGGGAGGCCCAGGACCGGTTCAGATAATCGTCACCGGTGTTGGCCGTGAGCGAGAATCGAACCCGGGTCGCCAGGTTCATAGCGCAGCGTAGCGCTAACCACTGCACCACCGCTCCCCACACATATACACGCTAACACACACACACTAGCACACACACACTAACACACACACACTAGCACACACACACACACTAGCACACACACACTAGCACACACACACTAGCACACACACACTAGCACACACACACTAACACACACACACTAGCACACACACACACACTAGCACACACACACTAGCACACACACACTAGCACACACACACTAGCACACACACACTAACACACACACACTAGCACACACACACACTAACACACACACACTAGCACACACACACTAGCACACACACACACACTAGCACACACACACTAACACACACACACTAACACACACACACTAACACACACACACTAACACACACACACTAACACACACACTAACACACACACACTAGCACACACACACTAACACACACACACTAGCACACACACACTAACACACACACACTAGCACACACACACTAACACACACACACTAGCACACACACACTAACACACACACACTAACACACACACACTAGCACACACACACTAACACACACACACTAGCACACACACACTAACACACACACTAGCACACACACACTAGCACACACACACACACTAGCACACACACACTAACACACACACACTAACACACACACACTAACACACACACACTAGCACACACACACACACTAGCACACACACACTAACACACACACACTAACACACACACACTAGCACACACACACTAGCACACACACACACACTAGCACACACACACTAACACACACACACTAGCACACACACACTAGCACACACACACACACTAGCACACACACACACACTAGCACACACACACACACTAGCACACACACACACACGCTAACACACACACACTAGCACACACACACTAACACACACACACTAGCACACACACACTAGCACACACACACACACTAACACACACACTAACACACACACACTAACACACACACACACTAACACACACACACTAACACACACACACACTAACACACACACACACTAACACACACTAACACACACACTAACACACACACACACTAACACACACACACACACTAACACACACACACACTAACACACACACACACTAACACACACACACACTAACACACACTAACACACACACACTAACACACACACACTAACACACACTAACACACACACACACTAACACACACACACACTAACACACACTAACGCGTTATAACGGCGTGTCCCAGCAGCCTGTCGACACGATTCCGCCAACTCGTCAATCGGAGCGACTTTGACAGCGAGCGAAGATTACACTCATCCCCCCCCACCCCTCCCCTCAAGCCCAACAACCCTCAGCACAGAGACAGCTGCCACTGGGGATGCCCCTAGGCGAGACCACGCACACAGTAGCAGCAGCAGCAGCAATCACAGCCCCCTGCTACTGGCAGCAGACTGGTGACTTCAACTTGAAACCACTCACTCACCAGCTCAATCAATCAATTGGCCACTCACCCACCAACCCATCTCGCTCACCCATTCACTCATCCAATCACTCACCATGTCAATCAATAACCCACTCATCTACCAACCATCTCACCTATTCACTCACTCACCATATCACTCACTCAGCTGCCCTATCACCCACCACCCATCTCACTCATTCACTCACCCATTCACTCATCCACCATATCGCTCACCCATTCACTCACCCATTCACTCACCATATCAATCAATCAACTACCCACTCACCCACCCACCCAACATCTCACTCATCCATTCACTCACCCATTCACTCACCCATTCACTCACCATGTCACTCAACTATCCATTCACTCACCCACCATCTCACTCACCCATTCACTCACCATATCAATCAACTACCCACTCACCCACCCACCATCTCACTCATTCACTCATCCATTCACTTTACCATGTCAATCAACTATCCATTCACTCACCCACCATCTCACTCATCCATTCACTCACCCATTCACTTACCATATCAATCAATCAACTACCCGCTCACCCACCCACAATCTCACTCATTCACTCACCCATTCACTCACCCATTCACTCACCATGTCACTCAACTATCCATTCACTCACCCATTCACTCACCCATTCACTCACCCATTCACTCACCATATCAATCAACAATGACCCACTCACCCACCCATTATCTCACTCATTCACTCACCCATTCACTCACCCACCCATTCACTCACCCATTCACTCACCATAGCAATCAATCAATGACCCACTCACCCACCCACCCACCACCTCACTCATTCACTCATCCATTCATCCATTCACTCACCCATTCACTCACCCATTCACTCACCATAGCAATCAATCAACGACCCACTCACCCACCCACCATCTCACTCATTCACTCATTCACTCACCCATTCACTCACCCACCCATTCACTCACCCATTCACTCACCATAGCAATCAATCAACGACCCACTCACCCACCCACCATCTCACTCATTCACTCATTCACTCACCCATTCACTCACCCACCCATTCACTCACCCATTCACTCACCATAGCAATCAATCAACGACCCACTCACCCACCCACCGTCTCACTCATTCTCAGCTCAAACTAAACCATGTTTTACTTGACCAAGTAAGGCCCCACTGGCTATTACAAATCACAGCTTCATCGAAGTGTGCTCATCATCATCATCACGTGGACATTCATAGTAGCGGCCAAATGACTCTCTCTTGAGTATCTCGCTCTGCTCAGACAGAATCATATTGAATGTGTACGCATGCAAACAAAGGTCCCCCGGCTAGCCTCAGCAGGCTGTTGGGGCAAGTGCTGTTAGCGAGTAGCAGCAGCCTATGAAGGCCGGCACTGTGGCACACGAGGCCGCCTTTGTCTCCCCAGTGGCGATGTTTACACACTGCACCAGGTACTCATTTGAGGCTGAGTCGACCTAGGGGAGGCCCAGGACCGGATAAGATAATCGTCACCGGAGTTGTTGGCCGTGAGCGGTGGCGCAGTGGTTAGCGCAGCGTAGCGCTAACCACTGCGCCACCGCTCCCCACACTGCTACGTACACATAGACACACACACACGTGCACACACCCCGACACACACACACACACGTGCACACACACACAGACACACACACACACACGTGTATACACACCGACACACACACACACGTGCACACACCCCGACACACACACACATGTGCACACACATAGACACACACACACACGTGCACACACACCCAGACACACACACACACGTGCACACACACCCAGACACACACACACACACCGACACACACACACCGACACACACACACACCGACACACACACACCGACACACACACACACGTGCACACACCCCGAGACACACACACACACGTGTATACACCCCGACACACACACACATGTGCACACACACACAGACACACACACACACGTGCACACACCCCGAGACACACACACACACGTGCACACACCCCGACACACACACACGTGCACACACACACACAGACACACACACACGTGCACACACCCCGAGACACACCCACACACACGTGGACCCATATCAAAACACACACACACGCGCACACGTGCATAGGGGTAATGGGGAATGGGAGTCTGTGTGTGATGTTGGTAGTGGTGATGGGGGTAGTGGTGATGATGGTAGCGGTGATGGTGAGTCTGTGTGTGATGTGGGTGGTGATGGGGGTGGTGATGGTGAGTCTGTGTGTGATGTGGGTAGTGGTGGTGATGATGATGATGGTGGTGGTGATGGGGGTGTTGTGGATGGTGTGTGGATGAGGGTAGTGGTGGTGATGATGATGATGGTAGTGGTGATGGGGGTAGTGAGTAGCGGTGATGGTGAGTCTGTGTGTGATGTGGGTAGTGGTGGGGCTGGTGATGGGGGTAGTGATGGGGGTGGTGTTGTCTTGATGGTGATGGGGCTGGTGATGGGGTGGTGATGGGGCTGGTGATGGGGCTGGTGATGGGACTGGTGATGGGGGTGGTGATGGGGGTGGTGATGGGGGGCTGGTGATGTGGGTGGTGATGGGGTTGGTGATGGAGGTGATGGGGGGGCTGGTGATGGGGGTGGTGATGGGGGTGGTGATGGGGGGGGGGGGGGTGATGGGGCTGGTGATGGGGGTGGTGATGGGGCTAGTGATGTGGGTGGTGATGGGGGTGGTGATGGAGGTGATGGGGGGGCTGGTGATGGGGGTAGTGATGGGGGTGGTGATGGGGCTGGTGATGGGGCTGGTGATGATGGTGGTGATGGGGGGTGGTGATGAGGGTAGTGATGGGGGTGGTGATGGGGGGGTGGTGATGGGGGGGTGATGGGGGTGGTGATGGGGTAGTGATGGGGGTGGTGATGGGGGTAGTGATGGGGGTAGTGATGGGGGTAGTGATGGGGGGGTGATGGGGCTGGTGATGGGGCTGGTGATGGGGGTAGTGATGGGGGTGGTGATGGGGGTAGTGATGGGGGTGGTGATGGGGGTGGTGATGGGGGTGGTGATGTGGGTGGTGATGATGGTGATGGGGGTGGTGATGGGGGTAGTGATGGGGGTGGTGATGGGGGTGGTGATGGGGGTGGTGATGGGGCTGGTGATGGGGCTGGTGATGATGGTGGTGATGGGGGTGGTGATGGGGCTGGTGATGGGGCTGGTGATGGGGGGTAGTGATGGGGGCTAGTGGTGGTGGTGATGGGGCTGGTGATGGGGGGTAGTGATGGGGGCTAGTGGTGGTGGTGATGGGGGGTAGTGATGGGGGCTAGTGGTGGTGGTGATGGGGCTGGTGATGGGGGCTAGTGGTGGTGGTGATGGGGGGTAGTGATGGGGGCTAGTGGTGGTGGTGATGGGGGCTAGTGATGGGAGCTAGTGGTGGTGGTGATGGGGGTGGTGATGGGGGGGGTGGTGATGGGGCTGGTGATGGGGCTGGTGATGGGGGCTAGTGATGGGAGCTAGTGGTGGTGGTGATGGGGGTGGTGATGGGGGGGTGGTGATGGGGCTGGTGATGGGGCTGGTGATGGGGGCTAGTGGTGGTGGTGATGGGGGTAGTGATGGGGGCTAGTGGTGGTGGTGATGGGGGGTAGTGATGGGGGCTAGTGGTGGTGGTGATGGGGCTGGTGATGGGGGCTAGTGGTGGTGGTGATGGGGGGTAGTGATGGGGGCTAGTGGTGGTGGTGATGGGGGCTAGTGATGGGAGCTAGTGGTGGTGGTGATGGGGGTGGTGATGGGGGGGTGGTGATGGGGCTGGTGATGGGGCTGGTGATGGGGGCTAGTGGTGGTGGTGATGGGGGTAGTGATGGGGGCTAGTGGTGGTGGTGATGGGGCTGGTGATGGGAGCTAGTGGTGGTGGTGATGGGGGTGGTGATGGGGGGGTGGTGATGGGGCTGGTGATGGGGCTGGTGATGGGGGCTAGTGGTGGTGGTGATGGGGGGTGGTGATGGGGGCTAGTGGTGGTGATGGGGGCTTGTGATGTCGTCTCGCTGGTGGGGGAGGGGTAGTTTCAGAGTAAATTCCTGAGTGTGAGCGCGGAGACGGAGGAGACAACGCGGCCGCGCTGAGACGCGGGGACAAAGACGGCTCGGACAGAGACACGGAGACTCGGAGAGAGACACGGAGACTGGGAGAGAGACACAGAGACTCGGAGAGAGACACAGAGACTCGGAGAGAGACACGGAGACTGGGAGAGAGACACGGGGAACTCGGACAGAGAGACAGAGACTCAGAGAGAGACACGGAGACTGGGAGAGAGACACAGAGACTCGGAGAGAGACACGGAGACTGGGAGAGAGACACGGGGAACTCGGACAGAGAGACAGAGACTCAGAGAGAGACACGGAGACTGGGAGAGAGACACGGGAACTCGGAGAGGGACACAGAGACTCGGAGAGAGACACGGGGACTGGGAGAGAGACACAGAGACTCGGAGAGAGACACGGAGACTGGGAGAGAGACACAGAGACTCGGGGAGAGACACAGAGACTTGGACAGAGAGACACGGAGACTCGGACAGAGACACAGAGACTCGGAGAGAGACACGGAGACTGGGAGAGAGACACGGGGAACTCGGACAGAGACACAGAGACTTGGAGACAGAGACACAGAGACTCGGAGAGAGACACAGAGACTCGGACAGAGAGAGACGGGGACTGGGAGAGAGACACGGGGACTGGGAGAGAGACACAGAGACTCGGATAGAGAGACACGGAGACTGGGAGAGAGACACGGAGACTGGGACAGAGACACGGAGACTGGGAGAGAGACACGGAGACTCGGACAGAGACACGGAGACTGGGAGAGAGACACAGACACTCGGATAGAGAGACACGGAGACTGGGAGAGAGACACAGAGACTTGGAGAGAGAGACACGGGAACTCGGAGAGGGACACAGAGACTCGGACAGAGAGACACGGAGACTTGGAGAGAGACACGGAGACTTGGACAGAGAGACACGGAGACTTGGACAGAGAGACACGGGGACTGGGAGAGAGACACGGAGACTTGGACAGAGACACAGAGACTCGGAGAGAGAGACACGGGGACTGGGAGAGAGACACAGAGACTCGGAGAGAGACACGGGGACTCAGACAGAGAGACACGGAGACTAGGAGAGAGACACAGAGACTCGGAGAGAGACACGGGAACTCGGAGAGGGACACGGAGACTTGGACAGAGACACAGAGACTCGGAGAGAGACACAGAGACTCGGATAGAGACACAGAGACTCGGACAGAGAGACACGGGGACTGGGAGAGAGACACGGAGACTCGGAGAGAGACACAGAGACTCGGATAGAGACACAGAGACTCGGAGAGAGACACGGGGACTTGGACAGAGACACGGAGACTGGGACAGAGACACGGGGGGGGGGGTGTTGGAGGGACACGCAGGAGTCAATGTGAAGGAGTCCGCGGATTTTCGCTGCTGCCCAAGAACAGACGAGGAGGGCTACAGCGGGAGTGAGCGGGTGAGTGAGTTGGTGAGTGGGCGGGTGAGTGGGCAAGTGAGTGAGCGGGTGAGTGAGTTTGTGAGTTGGTGGGTGAGCTGGTGAGTGAGCTGGTGAGCGAGCGAGTGAGCTGGTGAGCGAGCTGGTGAGTGAGTGAGCTGGTGGGTGAGTTTGTGAGTTGGTGGGTAAGCTGGTGAGTGAGCTGGTGAGCGAGCGAGTGAGCTGGTGAGCGAGCTGGTGAGTGAGTGAGTGAACTGGTGGGTGAGTGAGTTGGTGAGTGAGCTGGTGAGTGAGCGAGTAAGCTGGTGGGTGAGCTGGTGAGTGAGCTGGTGAGTGAGCGAGCTGGTGAGTGAGCTGGTGAGTGAGCGGAGCGGGTGAGCTGGTGAGTGAGCTGGTGAGTGGGCAAGTGAGTGAGCGAGCTGGTGAGTGAGCTGGTGAGTGAGCGGAGCGGGTGAGTTGGTGAGTGAGCTGGTGAGTGAGCGGGCGGGTGAGTGAGCTGGTGAGTGAGCTGGTGAGTGGGCAAGTGAGTGAGCGAGCTGGTGAGTGAGTGAGCAGAGCGGGTGAGTTGGTGAGTGTGTGGGTGAGTGAGCTGGTGAGTGAGTGAGCTGGTGAGTTGGTGAGTTGTTGAGTGAGTGGGTGGGTGAGCTGGTGAGTGAGTTGGTGAGTGAGTGAGCTGGTGAGTGGGTGAGTTGGTGAGTGAGCTGGTGGGTGAGCTGGTGGGTGAGTGAGTGGGCGGGTGAGTTGAGTGAGTGGGTGAGCTGGTGAGTAAGCGGGTGAGTGAGCTGGTGAGTGGGCAAGTGAGTGAGCGAGCGGGTGAGTGAGTGCGTGGTGATTGAGCGGGTGAGTGAGCTGGTGAGTGAGCTGGTGAGTGAGCTGGTGAGTAAGTGAGTGAGCTGGTGAGTGAGCTAGTGAGTGAGTGAGCTGGTGAGTGGGAAAGTGAGCGAGCGGGTGAGTGCGTGGGTGAGTGCGTGGGTGAGTGAGTGAGCTGTTGAGTGAGTGAGTGAAAGGGCTGGTGGGTGAGTGAGTGAGCTGGTGAGTGAGCTGGTGAGTGAGCTGGTGAGTGAGTGAGTGAGTTGGTGAGTGAGCTGGTGAGTGGGTGAGTTGGTGAGTGAGTGGGCAAGTGAGAGAGCTGGTGGGCGAGTGAGCGAGCGGGTGAGTGCGTGGGTGAGTGAGTGGTTATTGATTGGGTGAGCTTGCATGCGGGTGAGTGGGTTAGCGTATGATTGGTGAGTGTTCGTGGGTGAGTCAATGGGTGATTGCTTGGGAGAGCGAGAGTGAGTGGGTTAACTGAATGAGTGGGTGAGTGAGTGGGGTGACTGAATGATCGGTGATTGAGTCGGTGAGTGAGTGGATGAGTTCGTAAGAGGGTGAGTTGGCCAGTGAGGGGGTGAGCGAGTGAGTAGCTGAGTATGTTAGTTGGTGAGTTTTGGCGGTGATTGAGTGGGTGAGTGAGTGGGTGCGTGAGCGGGTGAGTGGGTGAGTGAGTGGGTGAGTGCGTGAGTGGGTGGGTGAGTGAGTGTGTGAGTGGGGGAGTGAGTGGGTGAGCGACTGAGTGAGTGGGTGAGTGAGTGTGTGAGTGGGTGAGTGTGTTAGTGGGTGAGTGAGTGGGTGAGTGAGTGTGGGAGTGGGTGAGTGAGTGGGTGAGTGTGTTAGTGGGTGAGTGAGTGGGTGAGTGAGTGTGGGAGTGGGTGAGTGAGTGGGTGAGTGTGTGAGTGGGTGAGTGAGTGGGTGAGTGAGTGTGTAAGTGGGTGAGTGAGTATGTGAGTGGGTGAGTGAGTGTGTGAGTGGGTGAGTGAGTGGGTGAGTGAGTGAGTGTGTGAGTGGGTGAGTGAGTGGGTGAGTGAGTGTGTGAGTGGGTGAGTGAGTGTGTGAGTGGGTGAGTGAGTGAGTGAGTGGGTGAGTGAGTGAGTGGGCGAGTGGGTGAGTGAGTGAGTGGGTGAGTGAGTGTGTGAGTGGGTGAGCGGGTGAGTGAGTGGGTGAGTGAGTGAGTGGGTGAGTGAGTGTGTGAGTGGGTGAGTGAGTGTGTGAATGGGTGAGCGGGTGAGTGAGTGGGTGAGTGAGTGAGTGAGTGAGTGAGTGGGTGAGTGAGTGAGTGGGTGAGTGAGTGTGTGAGTGGGTGAGTGAGTGTGTGAATGGGTGAGCGGGTGAGTGAGTGGGTGAGTGAGTGAGTGGGCGAGTAATTTAGTGAATGAATGAGTGTGCGGGTGAGTGGGTGAATGAATGCGTTAGCGACATTGTGTCAGTGGGCGAATGAGTGGGTGAGTGAGAGTTGGTGGGTGAGTGAGGGTGGGTGAGTGAGAGTGGGTGGGTGAGTGAGTGTGGGTGAGTGAGTGGGTGAAGTGGGCGAGTGGGTGGGTGGGTGAGTGAGAGTTGGTGGGTGAGTGAGGGTGGGTGAGTGAGTGGGTGGGTGAGTGAGAGTTGGTGGGTGAGTGAGTGGGTGAAGTGGGCGAGTGAGTGGGGTGGGTGGGTGAGTGAGTGTGGGTGAGTGAGTGGGTGAAGTGGGCGAGTGAATGGGTGGGTGGGTGAGTGAGAGTTGGTGGGTGAGTGAGGGTGGGTGAGTGAGAGTGGGTGGGTGAGTGAGTGTGGGTGAGTGAGTGGGTGAAGTGGGCGAGTGAGTGGGTGGGATGGGTGAGTGAGAGTTGGTGGGGTGACGTGAGGGTGGGTGAGTGAGAGTGGGTGGGTGAGTGAGTGTGGGTGAGTGAGTGGGTGAAGTAGGCGAGTGAGTGGGTGGGTGGGTGAGTGAGAGTTGGTGGGAGGAGTGAGGGTGGGTGAGTGAGCAGTGGGTGGGTGAGTGAGTGTGGGTGAGTGAGTGGGTGAAGTGGGCGAGTGGGTGGGTGGGTGAGGAGTGAGAGTTGGTGGGTGAGTGAGGGTGGGTGAGTGAGTGGGTGGGTGCGTGAGAGTTGGTGGGTGACGTGAGTGGGTGAAGTGGGCGAGTGAGTGGGTGGGTGGGTGAGTGAGTGTGGGTGAGTGAGTGGGTGAAGTGGGCGAGTGAATGGGTGGGTGGGTGAGTGAGCGTTGGTGGGTGAGTGAGGGTGGGTGAGTGAGAGTGGGTGGGTGGGTGAGTGAGTGGGTGAGTGTGTTAGTGGGTGAGTGAGTGGTGTGAGTGTGGGAGTGGCGTGAGTGAGTGCGAGGTGAGTGTGTGAGCGTGGGTGAGTGAGTGGGTGAGTGAGTGTGACCGTGGGTGAGTGAGTATGTGAGTGGGTGAGTGAGTGTGTGAGTGGGTGAGTGAGTGGGTGCAGTGAGTGAGTGTCGTGAAGTGGGTGAGTGAGAGGGTGAGTGAGTGTGTGCGTGGGTGAGTGAGCTGTGTGAGTGGGTGAGTGAGTGAGTGAGTGGGTGAGTGAGTGAGTGGGCGCGTGGGTGCGTGCGTGAGTGGGTGAGTGAGTGTGTGAGTGGGTGAGCGGGTGAGTCGAGTGCGGTGCGAGTGAGTCGAGTGGGTAGAGTGAGAGTGTGAGTGGGTGCGTGAGTGTGTGAATGGGTGCGCGGGTGAGCTGAGTGGGTGAGTGAGTGCGTGAGTGGGTGAGTGAGCTCGAGTGGGTGCGTGAGTGTCGTGAGTGGGTGAGTGAGTGTGTGACTGGGTGCGCGGGAGAGTGAGTGGTGAGTGAGTGAGTGGGCGCGTAATTTAGTGCCATGCATGAGTGTGCGGGTGAGTGGGTGAATGAATGCGTTAGCGACATTGTGTCCGAGTGGGCGAATGAGTGGGTGAGTGCGAGTAGGTGGGTCGAGTGGGGTGGGTGAGTGAGAGTGGGTGGGTGAGTGAGTGTGGGTGAGTGCGTGGGTGACGTGGGCGAGTGGGTGGGAGGGTGAGAGAGCGTTGGTGGGTGAGTGAGGGTGGGTGCGTGCGTGGGTGGGTCGAGCTCGAGAGTTGGAGGGTGCCGGAGTGGGTGACGTGGGGCGAGTGAGTGGGTGGGTGGGTGAGTGAGTGTGGGTCGAGTGAGTGGTGAAGTGGGCGCGTGACTGGGTGGGTGGGTGCGTGAGAGTTGGTGGGTGAGTGAGGGTGGGTGCGTGCGAGGGGTGGGTGCGTGAGTGTGGGTGAGTGAGTGGGTGACGTGGGCGCGTGAGTGGGTGGGTGGGTGAGTGAGCGTTGGTGGGAGGTGAGCGGTGGGTGAGTGCGAGTGGGTGGGGAGCGAGCGTGTGGGTGAGTGAGTGTGGGTGCACGTAGGCGAGTGAGTGGGTGGGAGGGTGAGTGAGCGTTAGGTGGGTGAGTGAGGGTGGGTGAGCGAGAGTGGGAGGGTGAGTCGAGTGTGGGTCGAGCTGAGTGGGTGAAGTGGGCGCGTGGGTGGGTGGGGAGTGAGAGTTGGTGGGTGAGTGCGGGTGGGTGCGTGCGTGGGTGGGTGAGTCGCGAGTTGGTGGGTGCGTCGAGTGGGTGCCGAGGGCGCGTGCGTGGGTGGGTGGGTGCGTGCCGAGTTGGTGGGTGCGTGAGGGTGGGTGAGTGCGAGTGGGTGGAGTGAGTGAGTGGGTGACAGTGGGCGAGCTGAGTGGGTGGGTGGGTGAGTGAGAGTTGGTGGAGTGAGCTGAGGTGGGTCGAGTGCGAGTGCGGTGGGTGGCGTGCGTGAGTGTGGGTGCGTGAGTGGGTGCCGTGGGCGAGTGAGTGGGTGGGTGGGTGAGTGAGAGTTGGTGCGGTAGAGTGAGTGGGTGAGTGAGTGCGTGCGGGAGCCGGTGCGTTTCAGTGATTGGGCGCGTACTGAGCGTGGGCGAGTGAGAGGGTGAGTGGATGAATGAATGGGTGCGTGCCTCGGTGAGTGCAGAGGGTGCAAGTGTGGGCGTGTTGTTGTGCTGTACCAGTGTGGTGGTGGAGGTGGTGATCACCGCGTGAGGAGGTGGTGGTTAGTTGACCCCCGTAGTGGTTGTGGTGGTGGTAGTTCCGAGTGTGGTGGTGGTGGATGCACACCGCGTGGTGGTGGTGGTTGATGAGCGTGTGGTGGTTGTGGTTGAACCCCCAGTGTAGTGGTGGTGGTGGTGGTTCAGAGTGTGGTGGTGGTGGTGGTTCCGAGTGTGGTGGTGGTAGTGGTTTCAGAGTGTGGTGGTGGTTGCACACAGCGTGGTGGTGGTGGTTGATGAGAGTGTGGTGGTTGTGGTTGAACACAGTGTAGTGGTGGTGGTGGTTCAGAGTGTGGTGGTGGTTGATCAGAGTGTGGTGATGGTGGTGGTTTCAGAGTGTGGTGGTGGTGGTTGTTGAACACAGTGTGGTGGTGGTTGATCAGAGTGTGGTGATGGTGGTGGTTTCAGAGTGTGGTGGTGGTGGTTGTTGAACACAGTGTGGTGGTGGTTGATCAGTGTGGTGGTGGTGGTGGTGGTTTCTCAGAGTGTGGTGGTGGTGGTGGTTGTTGAACACAGTGTGGTGGTGGTTGATCAGTGTGGTGGTGGTGGTAGTGGTTTCTCAGAGTGTGGTGGTGGTGGTGGTGGTGGTTGAACACAGTGTGGTGGTGGTTGATCAGTGTGGTGGTGGTGGTGGTGGTGGTTTCTCAGAGTGTGGTGGTGGTGGTGGTGGTTGAACACAGTGTGGTGGTGGTTGATCAGTGTGGTGGTGGTGGTAGTGGTTTCTCAGAGTGTGGTGGTGGTGGTGGTTGAACACAGTGTGGTGGTGGTTGATCAGTGTGGTGGTGGTGGTGGTGGTGGTTTCAGAGTGTGGTGGTGGTGGTGGTAGTTGAACACAGTGTGGTGGTGGTTGATCAGTGTGGTGGTGGTGGTGGTGGTTTCAGAGTGTGGTCGTGGTGGTGGTTGATCAGAGTGTGGTGGTGGTGGTGGTGGTTGTTGAACACAGTGTGGTGGTGGTTGATCAGTGTGGTGGTGGTGGTGGTGGTTGATCAGTGTGGTGGTGGTTGATCAGTGTGGTGGTGGTGGTGGTGGTGGTTGATCAGTGTGGTGGTGGTGGTGGTGGTTGATCAGTGTGGTGGTGGTGGTGGTGGACACAACACAAGCCAGTGTGTGGTACAAACGAACTCCTCAACACGGGTACAGCAGCAG
>NW_027615709.1:0-36665 GCF_965212315.1 Lampetra planeri
CTCCACCCACCCACCCACTCACCCACCCTACCACCCACTCACCCACCCACCCACCCACCCACTCACCAACCGCCCCACCCACCCACTCACCCACCCCACCCACCCACTCACCCCTCACCCACCCCACTCACCACTCACCCACCCACCCACTCACTCACCTCACCCACTCACCCACCCACCCACCCACTCACCCACCCACCCACTCACTCCTCACTCACCCACCCACTCACTCACTCACCCACCCACTCACCCACCCACCCACTCACTCACCCCCACCCACTCACCACCCACCCACCACTCCACTCACCCACCCACCCACTCACTCACCCACCCACCCACCCAACCTCACTCACTCACTCACCCACTCACCCACCCACCCACTCACCCACCCACCCACCACCCACCCACCCACTCACCCACCACCCACTCACTCACTCACCCACCCACTCACTCACTCACCCACCCACTCACCACACCACTCACTCACCCACCCACCCACCCACTCACCCACCACCCACTCACCTCACTCACCCACCCACCTCACTCACTCACCCACCCACCACTCACCCACCCACTCCACCCACCCACCCACTCACCCACCCACCCACCCACCCACCACTCACCCACCCACCCACCCACCCACTCACCCACCCACCCACCCACCCACTCACCCAACCGCCCACCCACCCACTCACCCACCCACCCACTCACCCACCCACCCACTCACCCACCCACCCACTCACCCACCCACCCACCGCACTCACCCACCCACCCACCCACCCACCCACTCACCCAACCGCCCACCCACGGGCCACTCACCCACCCACCCACCCACCCACCCACACCACCCACCCACCCACTCACCCACCCACCCACTCACTCACTCACTCACCCACTCACCCACCCACCCACCACCCACTCACCCACCCACCCACTCACTCACTCACCCACTCACTCACTCACCCACCCACTCACCCACCCACCCACTCACTCACCCACCCACCCACTCACCCACCCACCCACGCCACTCACTCACCTCACCCACTCGCCCACCCACCCACCCGCCCACTCACCCACCCACCCGCCCACTCACCCACCCACCCACCCCGCCCACTCACCCAACCGCCCACCCACCCACTCACCCACCCACCCACCCACCCACTCACCCACCCACCCACCCACCCACGCCACCCACCCTCACCCACCCACCCACCCACCCACTCACCACCCACCCACCCACCCACTCACACACCCACCCACCCACCCACTCACCCCACCGCCCACCCACCCACTCACCCACCCACTCACCCACCCACTCCACTCACCCACACACCCACCCACCCACCCACCCACCCACCCACCCACCCACCCACCCACCCCAACCCACTCACCCAACCGCCCACCCACCCACTCACCCACCCCACCCACCCACTCACCCACCCATCTCACCCACTCACCCACCCACCCACCCACCCACTCACTCACTCACCCACTCACTCACCCACCCACCCCACCCACCCACTCACCCACCCACACCCACTCACTCACTCACCCACCCACTCACTCACTCACCCACCCCACTCACCCACCCACCCACCTCACTCACACCACCCACCCACTCACCCACCCACCCACTCACTCCACTCACCCCACCCACTCCCACTCACTCACCCACCCACCCACCCACTCACTCACCCACTCACCCACTCACCCACCACCCACCACCCACACTCACCCCACCCACCCCACCCACTCACTCACTCACCCACCCACCCACCCACCCACTCACCCACCCACTCACCCACTCACCCACCCACCCACCCACCCACTCACCCACCCACCCACCCACTCACTCACCCACCCACTCACTCACCCACCCACCCACCCACTCACCCACTCACCCACCCACCCACTCACCCCACCCACCCACCCACCCACTCACCCCACCCACCCACCCACCCACTCACTCACCCACCCACTCACCCACCCACCCACCCACTCACCCACCCACCCACTCACTCACCCACCCACCCACTCACTCACTCACCACACACCCACCCACCCACTCACCCACTCACCCACCCACCCACTCACCCACCCACCCACTCACTCACCCACCCACCCACCCACTCACTCACCCACCCACCCACCCCACTCACTCCCACTCCACCCCCACTCACCCACCCACCCCACCCACTCACCCACCCACCCACCCACTCACCCCACCCACCCCACCCACTCACCTCACCCACCCACCCACTCACCTCACCCACCCACTCACTCACCCACCCACCCACCCACCCACCCACCCACTCACCCACCCACTCACCCACTCACCCACCCACCCACCCACCCACTCACCCACCCACCCACCCACTCACTCACCCACCCACTCACTCACCCACCCACCCACCCACTCACCCACTCACCCACCCACCCACTCACCCACCCACCCCACCCACTCACCACCCACCCACCCACCCACCCACCCACTCACTCACCCACCCACCCACCCACTCACCCACTCACCCACCCACCCACTCACCCACCCACCCACCCACTCACTCACCCACCCACCCACCCACTCACCCACCCACCCACCACTCACCCACTCACCCACTCACCCACCCACTCACCCACCCACCCACTCACCCACCCACCCACCCACTCACCCACCCACCCACCACTCACCCACTCACTCACTCACCCACCCACTCACCCACCCACCCACTCACCCACCCACTCACCCACCCACCCACCCACTCACCCACTCACCCACCCACCACTCACCGCTATATGATGATGTCTTCGTAGATGATTACAAAATAATAAAAATGATAATCGCTGCTGCTGCTGCTGCTGTAAACATGTAAAGTGTCTAAGAATTTGTATTTAAATTTTAATTTAAACTTCGTAACGAATTTTTGCAACAAAAATGTCTTCACTCAAAGTCGGAGATCGTTGATCGTGAGGCCTAGTAAACTCCCAGCTAGCACGGGTGACATGACGTCATTCACTGGGAGAGGAGGTTGTATTTGGCGTGACGTCATTAACAAGGAGCGGAGGTCTGTGGCGTGACGTCATTCACGGGGAGAGGAGGTTTATGTGACATGACGTCATTCACTGGGAGAGGAGGTCTGTGGCGTGACGTCATTCATAAGCAGCGGAGGTCTGTGACGTGACGTCATTCACAAGGAGCGGGGGTTTATGTGACATGACGTCATTCACTGGGAGAGGAGGTCTGTGGCGTGACGTCATTCATAAGCAGCGGAGGTCTGTGGTGTGACGTCATTCACTGGGAGAGGAGGTCTGTGGCGTGACGTCATTCACAAGGAGCGGAGGTTGTATGTGACATGACGTCATTCACAGGGAGAGGTCTGTGGCGTAACGTCATTCATAAGAAGCGGAGGTCTGTTGCGTGACGTCATTCACTGGGAGAGGAGGTCTGTGACATGACGTCATTAACAAGGTGCCGAGGTTTATGTCACATGACGTCATTCACAAGGAGCGGAGGTTTGTGATGTGACGTCATTCACGGGGAGAGGAGGTTTGTGACGTGACGTCATTAATAAGGTGCTGAGGTTTATGTGACATGACGTCATACACAAGGAGCGGAGGTTTGTGACGTGACGTCATTCACAAGGAGCGGAGGTTTGTGACATGACGTCATTAACAAAGAGCGGAGTTTTGTGACGTGACGTCATTCACAAGGAGTGAAGTTTGAGACGTGACGTCATTCACAAGGAGCGGAGTTTTGTGACGTGACGTCATTCACAAAGAGCGTGGGTTGTGACGTGACGTCATTCACAAGGAGCGTGGGTTGTGCGTGACGTGACGTCATTCACAAGGACGTACGGGGCAAGTGACGTGACGTCATTCACAGAGATTGAGAGTCGGGGGTGACGTCATTCACAACGGCGGAGCGGAGCTGGGTAATATGACGTCATTCACAAGGACAAAGCGGGCGGGTTCACATGACGTCATTCACAGAGGAGCGAGGTGGTGAAATGACGTCATTCACAAGGACAAAGTGGGCGGGTTAACATGACGTCATTCACAGATCGGGGAGGTGGGGTGGGGGTGACATGACGTTGACTCATCGTGACGACATCGTATGTCGTCATCGCGCGCGACGCCACTAAACCGACGGCCATCTTGGCCAGGGGGCGGTTGGGGAAAGTCGCCGTCGCAGCTCCGAGACCCCCACGCAAGATGGCGGCCGCCAACTCCCTGCTAAGAGGCTACCTGGGGGAGCTTTGCCTGTGTGACAGCACTTGCCCCTAGAGCCCTGCTAGAGGCTACCTGGGGAAGCTTTGTCTGTAGCTGTGTCTGTGTGCAACAGCACTTGCCCCTACAGCCCTGCTAAGAGGCTACCTGGGGGAGCTTTGTCTGTAGCTTTGTCTGTTTGTAACAGCACTTGCCCCTACAGCCCTGCTAGAGGCTACCTGGGGGAGCTTTGTCTGCGTCTGTGTGTAACAGCACTTGCCCCTACAGCCCCGCTAGAGGCTACCTGGGGAAGCTTTGTCTGTGTAACAGCACTTGCCCCTACAGCCCTGCTAGAGGCTACCTGGGGGAGCTTTGTCTGTAGCTTTGTCTGTGTAACAGCACTTGCCCCTACAGCCCTGCTAGAGGCTACCTGGGGGAGCTTTGTCTGTAGCTGTGTCTGTGTGTAACAGCACTTGCCCCTACAGCCCTGCTAGAGGCTACCTGGGGTAGATTTGTCTGTAGCTGTGTCTGTGTGTAACAGCACTTGCCCCTACAGCCCTGCTAGAGGCTACCTGGGGTAGATTTGTCTGTAGCTGTGTCTGTGTGTAACAGCACTTGCCCCTACAGCCCTGCTAGAGGCTACCTGGGGTAGATTTGTCTGTAGCTGTGTCTGTGTGTAACAGCACTTGCCCCTACAGCCCTGCTAGAGGCTACCTGGGGTAGATTTGTCTGTAGCTGTGTCTGTGTGTAACAGCACTTGCCCCTACAGCCCTGCTAGAGGCTACCTGGGGTAGATTTGTCTGTAGCTGTGTCTGTGTGTAACAGCACTTGCCCCTACAGCCCTGCTAGAGGCTACCTGGGGTAGATTTGTCTGTAGCTGTGTCTGTGTGTAACAGCACTTGGCCCCTACAGCCCTGCTAGAGGCTACCTGGGGGAGCTTTGTCTGTAGCTGTGTCTGTGTGTAACAGCACTTGCCCCTACAGCCCTGCTAGAGGCTACCTGGGGGAGCTTTGTCTGTAGCTGTGTCTGTGTGTAACAGCACTTGCCCCTACAGCCCTGCTAGAGGCTACCTGGGGTAGATTTGTCTGTAGCTGTGTCTGTGTGTAACAGCACTTGCCCCTACAGCCCTGCTAGAGGCTACCTGGGGTAGATTTGTCTGTAGCTGTGTCTGTGTGTAACAGCACTTGCCCCTACAGCCCTGCTAGAGGCTACCTGGGGGAGCTTTGTCTGTAGCTGTGTCTGTGTGTAACAGCACTTGCCCCTACAGCCCTGCTAGAGGCTACCTGGGGGAGCTTTGTCTGTAGCTGTGTCTGTGTGTAACAGCACTTGCCCCTACAGCCCTGCTAGAGGCTACCTGGGGGAGCTTTGTCTGTAGCTGTGTCTGTGTGTAACAGCACTTGCCCCTACAGCCCTGCTAGAGGCTACCTGGGGGAGCTTTGTCTGTAGCTGTGTCTGTGTGTAACAGCACTTGCCCCTACAGCCCCGCTAGAGGCTACCTGGGGTAGATTTGTCTGTAGCTGTGTCTGTGTGTAACAGCACTTGCCCCTACAGCCCTGCTAGAGGCTACCTGGGGTAGATTTGTCTGTAGCTGTGTCTGTGTGTAACAGCACTTGGCCCCTACAGCCCTGCTAGAGGCTACCTGGGGTAGATTTGTCTGTAGCTGTGTCTGTGTGTAACAGCACTTGGCCCCTACAGCCCCGCTAGAGGCTACCTTGGGGAGCTTTATCTGTAGCTGTGTCTGTGTGCAACAGCACTTGCCCCTACAGCCCTGCTAGAGGCTACCTGGGGGAGCTTTGTCTGTAGCTGTGTGTAACAGCACTTGCCCCTACAGCCCTGCTAGAGGCTACCTGGGGTAGATTTGTCTGTTGCTGTGTCTGTGTGTAACAGCACTTGGCCCCTACAGCCCCGCTAGAGGCTACCTTGGGGAGCTTTATCTGTAGCTGTGTCTGTGTGCAACAGCACTTGCCCCTACAGCCCTGCTAGAGGCTACCTGGGGGAGCTTTGTCTGTAGCTGTGTGTAACAGCACTTGCCCCTACAGCCCTGCTAGAGGCTACCTGGGGTAGATTTGTCTGTAGCTGTGTCTGTGTGTAACAGCACTTGGCCCCTACAGCCCTGCTAGAGGCTACCTGGGGTAGATTTGTCTGTAGCTGTGTCTGTGTGTAACAGCACTTGGCCCCTACAGCCCTGCTAGAGGCTACCTGGGGGAGCTTTGTCTGTAGCTGTGTCTGTGTGTAACAGCACTTGGCCCCTACAGCCCTGCTAGAGGCTACCTGGGGTAGATTTGTCTGTAGCTGTGTCTGTGTGTAACAGCACTTGGCCCCTACAGCCCTGCTAGAGGCTACCTGGGGTAGATTTGTCTGTAGCTGTGTCTGTGTGTAACAGCACTTGGCCCCTACAGCCCTGCTAGAGGCTACCTGGGGTAGATTTGTCTGTAGCTGTGTCTGTGTGTAACAGCACTTGGCCCCTACAGCCCTGCTAGAGGCTACCTGGGGGAGCTTTGTCTGTAGCTGTGTCTGTGTGTAACAGCACTTGGCCCCTACAGCCCTGCTAGAGGCTACCTGGGGTAGCTTTGTCTGTAGCTGTGTCTGTGTGCAACAGCACTTGGCCCCTACAGCCCTGCTAGAGGCTACCTGGGGGAGCTTTGTCTGTAGCTGTGTCTGTGTGCAACAGCACTTGGCCCCTACAGCCCCGCTAGAGGCTACCTGGGGGAGCTTTGTCTGTAGCTGTGTCTGTGTGTAACAGCACTTGGCCACTACAGCCCTGCTAGAGGCTACCTGGGGGAGCTTTGTCTGTAGCTGTGTCTGTGTGTAACAGCACTTGGCCACTACAGCCCTGCTAGAGGCTACCTGGGGGAGCTTTGTCTGTAGCTGTGTCTGTGTGTAACAGCACTTGGCCCCTACAGCCCTGCTAGAGGCTACCTGGGGTAGATTTGTCTGTAGCTGTGTCTGTGTGTAACAGCACTTGGCCCCTACAGCCCTGCTAGAGGCTACCTGGGGTAGATTTGTCTGTAGCTGTGTCTGTGTGTAACAGCACTTGCCCCTACAGCCCTGCTAGAGGCTACCTGGGGGAGCTTTGTCTGTAGCTGTGTCTGTGTGTAACAGCACTTGCCCCTACAGCCCTGCTAGAGGCTACCTGGGGTAGATTTGTCTGTAGCTGTGTCTGTGTGCAACAGCACTTGGCCCCTACAGCCCCGCTAGAGGCTACCTGGGGTAGATTTGTCTGTAGCTGTGTCTGTGTGCAACAGCACTTGGCCCCTACAGCCCTGCTAGAGGCTACCTGGGGGAGCTTTGTCTGTAGCTGTGTCTGTGTGCAACAGCACTTGGCCCCTACAGCCCCGCTAGAGGCTACCTGGGGGAGCTTTGTCTGTAGCTGTGTCTGTGTGCAACAGCACTTGGCCCCTACAGCCCCGTTAGAGGCTACCTGGGGGAGCTTTGTCTGTAGCTGTGTCTGTGTGCAACAGCACTTGGCCCCTACAGCCCCGCTAGAGGCTACCTGGGGAAGCTTTGTCTGTGTGTGACAGCACTTGCCCCTACAGCCCTGCTAGAGGCTACCTGGGGGAGCTTTGTCTGTTGCTTTGTCTGTGTGCAACAGCACTTGCCCCTACAGCCCTGCTAGAGGCTACCTGGGGGAGCTTTGTCTGTAGCTTTGTCTGTGTGCAACAGCACTTGCCCCTACAGCCCTGCTAGAGGCTACCTAGGGGAGCTTTGTCTGTTGCTTTGTCTGTGTGCAACAGCACTTGCCCCTACAGCCCCGCTAGAGGCTACCTGGGGGAGCTTTGTCTGTAGCTTTGTCTGTGTGTAACAGCACTTGCCCCTACAGCCCCGCTAGAGGCTACCTGGGGGAGCTTTGTCTGTAGCTGTGTCTGTGTGTAACAGCACTTGCCCCTACAGCCCCGCTAGAGGCTACCTGGGGGAGCTTTGTCTGTAGCTTTGTCTGTGTGTAACAGCACTTGCCTCTACAGCCCCGCTAGAGGCTACCTGGGGGAGCTTTGTGAGAGGGTGGTGAGTGAGTGAGTGAGTGGGTGAGTGAGTGGGTGAGTGGGAGAGTGAGTGAGTGGGTGAGTGAGTAGGTGAGTGGGTGAGTGAGTGGATGAGTGAGTTGGTGAGTTGGTGAGTTAGTGAGTGGCTGAGTGAGTGGGTGAGTGAGTGGGTGAGTGAGTGGGTGAGTGAGTGGCTGAGTGAGTGAGTGAGTGGATGAGTGAGTGAGTGGGTGAGTTGTTGAGTGGGTAAGTGAGTGGGTGAGTGAGTGGGTGAGTGAGTGGGTGAGTAGGTCAGTGAGTGGGTGAGTGAGTGGGTGAGTGAGTGGCTGAGTGAGTGAGTAAGTGGATGAGTGAGTGAGTGGGTGAGTTGTTGAGTGGGTAAGTGAGTGGGTGAGTGAGTAGGTGAGTGAGTGGGTGGGTGAGTGAGTGACTGAGTGACTGAGTGAGTGAGTGGGTGAGTGAGTGGGTGAGTGAGTGGGTGAGTGGGTGAGTGAGTGGGTGAGTGAGTGGCTGAGTGAGTGAGTGAGTGGGTGAGTGAGTGGGTGAGTGAGTGAGTGGGTGAGTGAGTGAGTGGTGAGTGGGTGAGTGAGTGGGTGAGTGAGTAGGTGAGTGAGTGGGTGAGTGGGTGAGTTGGTGAGTGAGTGGGTGAGTGAGTGGGTGAGTGAGTGGGTGAGTGGGTGAGTGAGTGAGTGGGTGAGTGAGTGGCTGAGTGAGTGAGTGGTTGAGTGAGTGAGTGACTGAGTGAGTGAGTGAGTGGGTGAGTGGGTGAGTGAGTGAGTGGGTGAGTGGGTGAGTTGGTGAGTGAGTGGGTGAGTGAGTGGGTGAGTGAGTGGGTGAGTGAGTGAGTGGGTGAGTGTGTGATTAGGTGAGTGACTGGGTGAGTGAGTTAGTGGGTGAGTGAGTGGGTGAGTGAGTGGCTGAGTGAGTGGGTGAGTGAGTGGGTGAGTGAGTGAGTTGGTGAGTGAGTAGGTGAGTGAGTGGGTGAGTGAGTGAGTGAGTGGGTGAGTGAGTGAGTGGGTGAGTGAGTGGCTGAGTGAGTGAGTGACTGAGTGAGTGAGTGAGTGGGTGAGTGGGTGAGTGAGTGAGTGGGTGAGTGGGTGAGTGGGTGAGTTGGTGAGTGAGTGGGTGAGTGAGTGGGTGAGTGAGTGGGTGAGTGAGTGAGTGGGTGAGTGTGTGATTAGGTGAGTGACTGGGTGAGTGAGTTAGTGGGTGAGTGGGTGAGTGAGTGGGTGAGTGAGTGGCTGAGTGAGTGGGTGAGTGAGTGGGTGAGTGAGTGAGTGAGTTGGTGAGTTGTTGAGTGGGTGAGTGAGTGGGTGAGTGAGTAGGTGAGTGAGTGGGTGAGTGCGTGAGTGGTTGGGTGAGTGGGTGGGTGAGTGAGTGAGTGAATGGGTGAGTGAGTGGGTGAGTGGGTGAGTGAGTGGGTGAGTGAGTAGGTGAGTGAGTGGGTGAGTGAGTGGGTGAGTGAGTTGGTGAGTTAGTGAGTGGGTGAGTGAGTGGGTGAGTGAATGAGTGGGTGAGTGAGTGGTGAGTGAGTGGGTGAGTAGGTGAGTGAGTGGGTGAGTGAGTGAGTGAGTGGGTGAGTGAGTGGGTGAGTCAGTGAGTGAGTGGGTGAGTGAGTGGGTGAGTGAGTGAGTGGGTGAGTGAGTTGGTGAGTGAGTGGGTGAGTGAGTGGGTGAGTGAGTGGGTGAGTGAGTTGGTGAGTTAGTGAGTGGGTGAGTGAGTGGGTGAGTGAATGAGTGGGTGAGTGAGTGGTGAGTGAGTGGGTGAGTAGGTGAGTGAGTGGGTGAGTGAGTGAGTGAGTGGGTGAGTGAGTGGGTGAGTCAGTGAGTGAGTGGCTGAGTGAGTGGGTTGGTGAGTGAGTGGCTGAGTGAGTGGGTGAGTGAGTGGCTGAGTGAGTGAGCGGGTGAGTTGTTGAGTGGGTGAGTGAGTGGGTGAGTGAGTGAGTGGTGAGAGGTGAGGTGGTGAGTGAGAGGAGGGTGAGTGAGTGGGAGGTGAGAGGTGGTGTGGGGTGAGTGAGAGTGGGTGAGTGAGTGAGTGAGTGTAGTGGTGAGTGACTGAGTGAGTGGGTGAGTGAGTTGGTCGAGTGAGTGGGTAGAGTGAGTGAGTGGTGAGTGAGTGAGTGGGTGAGTGAGTGAGTGGGTGAGGTGAGTGAGTTGGTGAGTGAGTGAGTGGGTGAGTGAGTGGGTGAGTCAGTGAGTGAGTGTCTGAGTGAGTGAGTGGCTGAGTGAATGGGTTGGTGAGTGAGTGGCTGAGTGAGTGGGTGAGTGAGTGGCTGAGTGAGTGAGTGGGTGAGTTGTTGAGTGGGTGAGTGAGTGGGTGAGTGAATGGGTGAGTAGGTGAGTGAGTGGGTGAGTGAGTGAGTGGGTGAGTAGGTGAGTGAGTGGGTGAGTGAGTGGGTGAGTGGGTGAGTGAGTGAGTGAGTGAGTGGGTGAGTGAGTGGGTGAGTGGGTGAGTGAGTGAGTGAGTGGGTGAGTGAGTGAGTGGGTGAGTGAGTAGGTGAGTGAGTGGGTGAGTGAGTGGCTGAGTGAGTGAGTGAGTGGATGAGTGAGTGAGTGGGTGAGTTGTTGAGTGGGTAAGTGAGTGGGTGAGTGAGTGGGTGAGTGAGTGGGTGAGTAGGTCAGTGAGTGGATGAGTGAGTGAGTGGGTGAGTTGTTGAGTGGGTAAGTGAGTGGGTGAGTGAGTAGGTGAGTGAGTGGGTGAGTGAGTGACTGAGTGAGTGAGTGGGTGAGTGAGTGGGTGAGTGAGTGGGTGAGTGGGTGAGTGAGTGGGTGAGTGAGTGGCTGAGTGAGTGAGTGAGTGGGTGAGTGGGTGAGTGTGTGAGTGAGTGAGTGGGTGAGTGAGTGAGTGGTGAGTGGGTGAGTGAGTGGGTGAGTGAGTAGGTGAGTGAGTGGGTGAGTGGGTGAGTTGGTGAGTGAGTGGGTGAGTGAGTGGGTGAGTGAGTGGGTGAGTGAGTGAGTGGGTGAGTGGGTGAGTGAGTGAGTGGGTGAGTGAGTGGCTGAGTGAGTGAGTGACTGAGTGAGTGAGTGAGTGGGTGAGTGGGTGAGTGAGTGAGTGGGTGAGTGGGTGAGTTGGTGAGTGAGTGGGTGAGTGAGTGGGTGAGTGAGTGGGTGAGTGAGTGAGTGGGTGAGTGGGTGATTAGGTGAGTGACTGGGTGAGTGAGTGGGTGAGTGAGTGGCTGTGTGAGTGAGTGGCTGAGTGAGTGGGTGAGTGAGTGGGTGAGTGAGTGAGTGAGTTGGTGAGTTGTTGAGTGGGTGAGTGAGTGGGTGAGTGAGTAGGTGAGTGAGTGGGTGAGTGCGTGAGTGGGTGGGTGAGTGGGTGAGTGGGTGGGTGAGTGAGTGAGTGAGTGGGTGAGTGAGTGGGTGAGTGGGTGAGTGAGTGGGTGAGTGAGTAGGTGAGTGAGTGGGTGAGTGAGTGGGTGAGTGAGTGGGTGAGTGAGTTGGTGAGTTAGTGAGTGGGTGAGTGAGTGAGTGGGTGAGTTGTTGAGTGGGTGAGTTGTTGAGTGGGTGAGTGAGTGGGTGAGTGAGTGGGTGAGTAGATGAGTGAGTGGGTGAGTGAGTGGCTGAGTGAGTGGGTGGGTGAGTGATTGGGTGAGTGATTGGGTGAGTGGGTGAGTGAGTGGGTGAGTGAGTGGGTGAGTGAGTGGGTGAGTGAGTGGCTGAGTGAGTGAGTGAGTGGATGAGTGAGTGAGTGGGTGAGTGGGTGAGTGAGTGGGTGAGTGAGTAGGTGAGTGAGTGGGTGAGTGAGTGGGTGAGTGAGTGGGTGAGTGAGTGGCTGAGTGAGTGAGTGGATGAGTGAGTGAGTGGGTGAGTTGTTGAGTGGGTGAGTTGTTGAGTGGGTGAGTGAGTGGGTGAGTGAGTGGGTGAGTAGATGAGTGAGTGGGTGAGTGAGTGGCTGAGTGAGTGGGTGGGTGAGTGATTGGGTGAGTGATTGGGTGAGTGGGTGAGTGAGTGGGTGAGTGAGTGGGTGAGTGAGTGGGTGAGTGAGTGGCTGAGTGAGTGAGTGAGTGGATGAGTGAGTGAGTGGGTGAGTTGTTGAGTGGGTAGGTGAGTGGGTGAGTGAGTGAGTAGGTGAGTGAGTGGGTGAGTGAGTGATTGGGTGAGTGAGTGGGTGAGTGAGTGGGTGAGTAGGTGAGTGAGTGGGTGAGTGAGTGAGTGAGTGAGTGAGTGGATGAGTGAGTGAGTGAGTGGATGAGTGAGTGAGTGGTGAGTGGGTGAGTGAGTGGGTGAGTGAGTGGGTGAGTAGGTGAGTGAGTGGGTGAGTGAGTGGGTGAGTGAGTGGGTAAGTGAGTGGGTGAGTGAGTGGGTGAGTGAGTGGGTGAGTAGGTGAGTGAGTGGGTGAGTGAATGGATGAGTGAGTGGGTGAGTAGGTGAGTGAGTGGGTGAGTGAGTGGGTGAGTAAGTGGGTGAGTAGGTGAGTGAGTGGGTGAGTGAGTGGATGAGTGAGTGGGTGAGTAGGTGAGTGAGTGGGTGAGTGAGTGGGTGAGTAGGTGAGTGAGTGGGTGAGTGAGTGGATGAGTAGGTGGGTGAGTTAGTGATGGAGTGGGTGAGTCAGTGAGTGAGTCAGTGGGTGGGTGAGTGAGTGAGTGGGTGAGTGGGTGAGTGAGTGAATGGGTGAGTGGGTGAGTGAGTGAGTAGGTGAGTGAGTGGGTGGGTCAGTGGGTGGGTGAGTGATTGAATGGGTGAGTGGGTGAGTGAGTGAGTGGGTGAGTGGGTGAGTGAGTGAGTGGGTGAGTGATTGGGTGAGTGAGTAGGTGAGTGAGTGGGTAAGTGAGTGGGTGAGTGGTTGGGTGAATTATTGGGTGAGTGAGTGGCGAGTGAGTGAGAGAGTGAGTGAGTGACAGAGTGAGTGACTGAGTGAATGAGTGGGTGACTGAGTGACTTAGTGACTGACTGAGTGACTGAGTTAGTAGGTTGGTGAGTGATTGAGTGACTGACTGACTGAGTGACTGACTGAGTAACTGACTGAGTAACTGATAGAGTGAGTGACTGAGTGACTGAGTGACTGACCGACTAACTGACTGAGTGACTTACTGACTAACTGAGTGACTGAGTGACTGACTAACTAACTAACTGAGTGACTGACTGTGTGAGTGAGTGAGTGACTGACTAACTAACTGACTAACTAACTAACTGCTACATCTGCAGGATGAACGAGCTCCCCGCTGTAGCCACCAGGTCTAGCCACACCCCGCACAGCCCCAGCGAGTCTCTTCTGCCGGGATTCACGATGACTGAGTGAGTGGGTGAGTGACTGAGTGACTGACTGAGTTAGTGACTGAGTGAGTGACTGAGTGAGTGAGTGGGTAAGTGGGTGAGTGAGTGAGTGAGTGGGTGAGTGGGTGAGTAGGTGTGTGAGTGAGTGGGTGAATGGGTGAGTGAGTGGGTGAGTGAGTGAGTGGGTGGGTGGGTGAGTGGGTGAGTGGGTGAGTGAGTGAGTGAGTGGGTGGGTGGGTGAGTGAGTGAGTGAGTGGGTGGGTAGGTGAGTGGGTAAGTGGGTGAGTGAGTGAGTGAGTGACTGAGTGAGTGACTGAGTGAGTGAGTGAGTGGGTAAGTGGGTGAGTGAGTGAGTGAGTGGGTAAGTGGGTGAGTGAGTGAGTGAGTGGGTGAGTGAGTGAGTGGGTGGGTGGGTGAGTGGGTGAGTGGGTGAGTGAGTGAGTGAGTGGGTGGGTGGGTGAGTAAGTGAGTGAGTGGGTGAGTGGGTGAGTGAGTGAGTGGGTGAGTGACTGAGTGACTGACTGAGTGAGTGGGTGAGTGGGTGGGTGGGTGGGTGAGTGACTGAGTGGGTGGGTGGGTGGGTGAGTGACTGACTTCCTGAGTGAGTGGGTTGGGTGGGTAGGTGAGTAGGTTAGTGAGTAGGTGAGTGAGTGAGTGACTAACTGACTAACTAACTAACTGACTAACTAACTGACTAACTAACTGACTGCTACATCTGCAGGATGAACGAGCTCCCCGCTGTAGCCACCAGGTCTAGCCACACCCCGCACAGCCCCAGCGAGTCTCTTCTGCCGGGATTCACGACAACTGAGTGAGTGACTGAGTGACTGAGTGGGTGAGTGAGTGAGTGGGTGAGTGAGTGGGTGAGTGAGTGACTGAGTGGGTGAGTGAGTGAGTGAGTGGGTGAGTGAGTGAGTGGGTGAGTGAGTGAGTGAGTGACTGAGTGGGTGAGTGAGTGAGTGAGTGAGTGGGTGAGTGAGTGAGTGAGTGACTGAGTGGGTGAGTGAGTGACTGAGTGGGTGATTGAGTGAGTGGGTGAGTGAGTGACTGAGTGGGTGAGTGAGTGAGTGGGTGAGTGAGTGAGTGACTGAGTGAGTGACTGAGTGACTGAGTGGGTGAGCGAGTGGGTGAGTGAGTGGGTGAGTGAGTGAGTGGGTGGGTGGGTGGGTGAGTGAGTGGGTGGTTGGGTGGGTGAGTGACTGACTGAGTGACTGACTGACTGACTGAGTGACTGACTGACTGACTGAGTGACTGACTGACTGACTGAGTGACTGACTGAGTGACTGACTGAGTGACTGGGTAGTCCCCTATATCCACTTACCTGCAGTAACAGCCAGAGTCCTCTAGGGTGAGCAAGCGAGCACGATTGGGATCCACACTGAGCCGGACCCAATGGCGGCTGGTTCCCCTCCCAGCATCTTCTGGAAAGTTCCAGAGACTGGGTGAGTGAGTGACTGACTGAGTGACTGGGTGACTGGGTGAGTGAGTGACTGACTGAGTGACTGGGTGACTGGGTGAGTGAGTGACTGACTGAGTGACTGGGTGACTGATTGAGTGACTGGGTGACGGAGTGACTGAGTGACTGACTGAGTGAGTGACTGGGTGACTGAGTGACTGAGTGACTGACTGAGTGAGTGAGTGACTGAGTGAGTGACTGACTGACTGACTGAGTGACTGAGTGAGTGACTGAGTGACTGAGTGACTGGGTGAGTGAGTGACTGACTGAGTGACTGGGTGACTGAGTGAGTGAGTGACTGACTGGCTGAGTGAGTGACTGACTGAGTGAGTGACTGACTGAATGACTGACTGAGTGACTGAGTGACTGACTGACTGACTGAGTGAGTGAGTGACTGACTGAGTGACTGACTGACTGACTGAATGACTGACTGAGTGACTGATTGAGTGACTGTGTGACTGACTGACTGAGTGACTGACTGACTGACTGAATGACTGACTGAGTGACTGAGTGACTGACTGAGTGACTGAGTGAGTGACTGGGTGACTGAGTGACTGATTGAGTGACTGGGTGACTGACTGACTGACTGAGTGACTGAGTGACTGAGTGAGTGAGTGAGTGACTGAGTGAGTGAGTGACTGACTGAGTGACTGACTGACTGACTGAGTGACTGACTGAGTGAGTGACTGACTGAGTGACTGACTGACTGAGTGACTGACTGAGTGACTGACTGACTGAGTGACTGACTGATTGACTGACTGACTGAGTGAGTGAGTGACTGACTGAGTGACTGACTGACTGACTGACTGAGTGACTGAGTGACTGAATGAGTGACTGACTGACTGACTGACTGAGTAACTGACTGACTGAATGACTGACTGAGTGACTGACTGAGTGACTGACTGAGTGACTGACTGACTGGGTGACTGAGGGACTGAGTGAGTGACTGACTGAGTGACTGACTGACTGAGTGACTGACTGAGTGACTGAGTGAGTGAGTGACTGACTGAGTGACTGACTGACTGACTGAGTGACTGACTGACTGAGTGACTGACTGAGTGACTGACTGACTGACTGAGTGACTGACTGACTGAGTGACTGAGTGACTGACTGAGTGAGTGAGTGAGTGACTGACTGAGTGACTGACTGACTGACTGAGTGACTGAGTGAGTGAGTGACTGACTGAGTGACTGACTGACTGACTGAGTGACTGACTGACTGAGTGACTGACTGAGTGACTGACTGACTGACTGAGTGACTGACTGACTGAGTGACTGAGTGACTGACTGAGTGAGTGAGTGAGTGACTGACTGAGTGACTGACTGACTGACTGAGTGACTGAGTGACTGACTGAGTGACTGACTGACTGACTGAGTGACTGACTGACTGACTGACTGAGTGAGTGACTGACTGACTGAGTGACTGACTGAGTGACTGACTGACTGACTGAGTAGTCCCCTATATCCACTTACCTGCAGTAACAGCCAGAGTCCTCTAGGGTGAGCAAGCGAGCACGATTGGGATCCACACTGAGCCGGACCCAATGGCGGCTGGTTCCCCTCCCAGCATCTTCTGGAAAGTTCCAGAGACTGGGTGAGTGAGTGACTGACTGACTGAGTGACCGGGTGACTGACTGAGTGACTGACTGAGTGACTGACTGACTGAGTGAGTGACTGACTGAGTGACTGACTGAGTGACTGACTGAGTGACTGACTGACTGAGTGAGTGAGTGAGTGACTGACTGGGTGACTGAGTGACTGATTGAGTGACTGGGTAACTGAGTGACTGACTGACTGAGTGAGTGAGTGACTGACTGGGTGACTGAGTGACTGACTGAGTGACTGACTGACTGACTGAGTGACTGACTGAGTGACTGACTGACTGAGTGAGTGACTGACTGAGTGACTGACTGACTGAGTGACTGACTGAGTGACTGACTGACTGAGTGATTGACTGAGTGACTGACTGACTGAGTGATTGACTGAGTGACTGACTGAGTGACTGACTGACTGAGTGACTGACTGACTGAGTGACTGACTGAGTGACTGACTGAGTGACTGACTGAGTGACTGACTGACTGACTGAGTGAGTAGTCCCCTATATCCACTTACGATTGGGATTGACACATCGCCGGACCCAATGGCGGCTGGTTGCCCTCCCAGCATCTTCTGGAAAGTTCCAGAAACGGGTCGGTACCAGGGGCGGTGCATCTCTTGGAGCTCTATAAAACATGTGGCACCCGAAACCAGAGGTGGCAACCGGGTACAGGATACCCGTACCCTACCCGTACCCTACCCGTACCCTACCTGTACCCGTACCCTACCCGTACCCTACCCGTACCCTACCCGTACCCTACCCTACCCGTACCCTACCCGTACCCTACCCGATACCCGGCTACTCGTACCCGGCCGGGTATGGGTAGGGGTACGGGTAGGGTACAGGTACGGGTACGGGTAGGGTACGGGTAGGGTACGGGTAGGCTACAGATACGGGTACGGGTAGGGTACGGGTAGGGTACGGGTAGGGTATGGGTAGGGTACGGGTAGGGTACGGGTAGGCTACAGATACGGGTACGGGTAGGGTACGGGTAGGGTACGGGTAGGGTATGGGTAGGCTACAGATACGGGTACGGGTAGGGTATGGGTAGGGTACGGGTAGGGTACGGGTAGGCTACAGATACGGGTACGGGTAGGGTACGGGTAGGGTACGGGTAGGGTATGGGTAGGGTACGGGTAGGGTACGGGTAGGGTACGGGTAGGGTACAGGTAGGGTACGGGTACGGGTAGGGTACGGGTAGGGTACGGGTAGGGTATGGGTAGGGTACGGGTAGGGTACGGGTAGGGTACGGGTAGGGTACAGGTAGGGTACGGGTACGGGTAGGGTACGGGTAGGGTACGGGTAGGGTACGGGTAGGGTACAGGTAGGGCACGGGTAGGGTACAGGTAGGGTACGGGTAGGGTACGGGTAGGGTACAGGTAGGGTACGGGTAGGGTACAGGTAGGGTACGGGTAGGGTACGGGTGGGGTACGGGTACAGGTAGGGTACGGGTAGGGTACGGGTAGGGTACGGGTACAGGTAGGGTACAGGTAGGGTACGGGTAGGGTACGGGTAGGGTACGGGTAGGGTACGGGTAGGGTACGGGTAGGGTACAGGTACGGGTAGGGTACAGGTAGGGTACAGGTAGGGTACGGGTAGGGTACGGGTAGGGTACAGGTAGGGTACGGGTAGGGTACGGGTAGGGTCCAGATACGGGTACGGGTAGGGTACGGGTAGGGTACAGGTAGGGTACGGGTAGGGTACGGGTAGGGTACGGGTAGGGTACGAGTAGGGTCCAGATACGGGTACGGGTAGGGTACGGGTAGGGTACGGGTAGGGTACGGGTAGGGTACGGGTAGGGTACGGGTAGGGTACGGGTAGGGTACAGGTAGGCTACAGATACGGGTACGGGTAGGGTACGGGTAGGGTACGGGTAGGGTACGGGTAGGGTACGGGTAGGGTACAGGTAGGGTACGGGTAGGGTACGGGTAGGGTACGGGTAGGGTACGGGTAGGGTACGGGTAGGGTACGGGTACTGGGGGTAAGGAATCAAAACCCGTTGGCGACCTCTGCGCCAAGCTCCCTCTTGGCAGTTCTACGAAAGCCTGAAAACTGAAAATCATCGGGACCAGGACCCTGACACCTCCAGCCCGCTGCCCTCGTGGGGACCGGTTCGAATTGGGACCGATGGCGCGGAGCCAGCCGCGACCCGGCTGGGTTTTGTCCAGAGGTCGCGTGGCGAACACCCAAATCTCTCGCCGAGTCGGCAATGCAAACCCATCGACTCAACGTGTGTATCTGTGAGTCTCTGTGTGTGTGTCTCTGTGTGTGTCTCTGTGTGTCTCTGTGGGTCTCTGTGAGTCTCTGTGAGTCTCTGTGGGTCTATGTGTGTGTATCTGTGAGTCTCTTTGGGTCTCTGTGTGTCTGTGTGTGTGTATCTGTGAGTCTCTGTGTGTCTGTGTGTGTCTCTGTGTGTGTATCTGTGAGTCTCTGTGTGTGTCTCTGTGGGTCTCTGTGTGTCTCTGTGTGTCTCTGTGAGTCTCTTTGGGTCTCTGTGTGTCTGTGTGTGTGTATCTGTGAGTCTCTGTGTGTCTGTGTGTGTCTCTGTGTGTCTCTGTGTGTGTATCTGTGAGTCTCTGTGTGTCTCTGTGTGTCTCTGTGTGTGTATCTGTGAGTCTCTGTGTGTCTCTGTGTGTATCTGTGAGTCTCTGTGTGTGTTTCTGTGGGTCTCTGTGTGTCTCTGTGAGTCTCTGTGGGTCTCTTTGGGTCTCTGTGTGTCTGTGTGTGTGTATCTGTGAGTCTCTGTGTGTCTGTGTGTGTCTCTGTGTGTGTATCTGTGAGTCTCTGTGTGTGTCTCTGTGGGTCTCTGTGTGTCTCTGTGTGTCTCTGTGAGTCTCTTTGGGTCTCTGTGTGTCTGTGTGTGTGTATCTGTGAGTCTCTGTGTGTCTGTGTGTGTCTCTGTGTGTCTCTGTGGGTCTCTGTGGGTCTCTGTGTGTCTCTGTGTGTCTCTGTGGGTCTCTGTGTGTCTGTGTGTGTCTCTGTGAGTCTCTGTGTGTCTATGTGTGTGTATCTGTGAGTCTCTGTGTGTCTCTGTGTGTCTCTGTGTGTCTCTGTGAGTCTCTTTGGGTCTCTGTGTGTCTGTGTGTGTGTATCTGTGAGTCTGTGTGTGTCTGTGTGTGTCTCTGTGGGTCTCTGTGTGTCTGTGTGTCTGTGTGTGTATCTGTGTGTCTTTGTGAATCTATGTGTGTCTCTGTGAGTCTCTGTGGGTCTCCGTGAGTCTCTGTGAGTCTCTGTGGGTCTCTGTGAGTCTCTGTGAGTCTCTGTGAGTCTCTGTGAGTCTCTGTGTGTCTCTGTGAGTCTCTGTGGGTCTCTGTGTGTCTCTGTGAGTCTCTGTGTGTCTCTGTGAATCTCTGTGTGTCTCTGTGAGTCTCTGTGGGTCTCTGTGTGTCTCTGTGAGTCTCTGTGTGTCTCTGTGAATCTCTGTGTGTCTCTGTGAGTCTCTGTGGGTCTCCGTGAGTCTCTGTGGGTCTCTGTGGGTCTCTGTGTGTCTCTGTGAGTCTCTGTGGGTCTCTGTGTGTCTATGTGTGTCTCTGTTGGTCTCTGTGAGTCTCTGTGTGTCTCTGTGAGTCTCTGTGAGTCTCTGTGTGTCTCTGTGAGTCTCTGTGTGTCTCTGTGTGTCTCTGTTGGTCTCTGTGAGTCTCTGTGTGTCTCTGTGTGTATCTGTGAGTCTCTGTGTGTCTCTGTGGGTCTCTGTGAGTCTCTGTGAGTCTCTGTGGGTCTCTGTGTGTCTCTGTGAGTCTCTGTGGGTCTCTGTGTGTCTCTGTGAGTCTCTGTGGGTCTCTGTGGGTCTCTGTGTGTCTCTGTGAGTCTCTGTGCGTCTCTGTGTGTCTCTGTTGGTCTCTGTGAGTCTCTGTGTGTCTCTGTGTGTATCTGTGAGTCTCTGTGTGTCTCTGTGGGTCTCTGTGAGTCTCTGTGAGTCTCTGTGGGTCTCTGTGTGTCTCTGTGAGTCTCTGTGGGTCTCTGTGTGTCTCTGTGGGTCTCTGTGAGTCTCTGTGAGTCTCTGTGGGTCTCTGTGGGTCTCTGTGTGTCTCTGTGAGTCTCTGTGTGTCTCTGTGGGTCTCTGTGAGTCTCTGTGGGTCTCTGTGTGTCTCTGTGAGTCTCTGTGTCTCTCTGTGTGTCTCTGTGTGTCTCTGTGAGTCTCTGTGAGTCTCTGTGTGTCTCTGTGTCTCTCTGTGTGTCTCTGTGTGTCTCTGTGTGTCTCTGTGTGTCTCTGCGAGTCTCTGTGAGTCTCTGTGGGCCTCTGTGGGTCTCTGTGAGTCTCTGTGGGTCTCTGTGTATCTCTGTGTGTCTCTGTGGGTCTCTGTGTGTCTCTGTGGGTCTCTGTGTATCCCTGTGTGTCTCTGTGGGTCTCTGTGTGTCTCTGTGGGTCTCTGTGTATCCCTGTGTGTCTCTGTGTGTCTTTGTGTGTCTCTGTGGGTCTCTGTGTATCCCTGTGTGTCTCTGTGTATCTCTGTGTGTCTCTGTGGGTCTCTGTGTATCCCTGTGTGTCTCTGTGTGTCTCTGTGTGTCTCTATGGGTCTCTGTGTATCCCTGTGTGTCTCTGTGTATCCCTATGTGTCTCTGTGTATCTCTGTGTGTCCCTGTGTGTCTCTGTGTGTCTCAGTGAATCTCTCTGAGTGTCTCTGCGTGTCTCCGTGTGCCTCCGCGTGTCTCTATGTGTCTCTGTGAGTCTCTATGTGTCTCTATGTGTCTCTGTGGGTCTCTGTGTGTCTCTGTGTGTCTCCGTGTGTCTCAGTGAATCTCTCTGAGTGTCTCCGCGTGTCTCCGTGTGCCTCCGCGTGTCTCTATGTGTCTCTGTGAGTCTCTATGTGTCTCTATGTGTCTCTGTGTGTCTCTGTGTGTCTCAGTGAATCTCTCTGAGTGTCTCCGCGTGTCTCCGCGTGCCTCCGCGTGTCTCTATGTGTCTCTGTGAGTCTCTATGTGTCTCTATGTGTCTCTGTGTGTCTCTGTGTGTCTCTGTGTGTCTCAGTGAATCTCTCTGAGTGTCTCTGCGTGTCTCCGTGTGCCTCCGCGTGTCTCTATGTGTCTCTGTGAGTCTCTATGTGTCTCTACGTGTCTCTGTGGGTCTCTGTGTGTCTCTGTGTGTCTCTGTGTGTCTCAGGGAATCTCTCTGAGTGTCTCCGCGTGTCTCCGCGTGCCTCCGCGTGTCTCTATGTGTCTCTGTGAGTCTCTATGTGTCTCTGTGAGTCTCTATGTGTCTCTATGTGTCTCTGTGTGTCTCTATGTGTCTCTGTGAGTCTCTATGTGTCTCTGTGTGTCTCTGTGTGTCTCTGTGTCTCAGTGAATCTCTCTGAGTGTCTCCGCGTGTCTCCGTGTGCCTCCGCGTGTCTCTATGTGTCTCTGTGAGTCTCTATGTGTCTCTATGTGTCTCTGTGGGTCTCTGTGTGTCTCTGTGTGTCTCTGTGTGTCTCAGTGAATCTCTCTGTGTGTCTCTGTGTGTCTCCGTGTGCCTCCGCGTGTCTCTATGTGTCTCTGTGAGTCTCTATGTGTCGCTATGTGTCTCTGTGGGTCTCTGTGTGTCCCTGTGTGTCTCCGTGTGTCTCAGTGAATCTCTCTGAGTGTCTCCGCGTGTCTCCGCGTGCCTCCGCGTGTCTCTATGTGTCTCTGTGAGTCTCTATGTGTCTCTATGTGTCTCTATGTGTCTCTGTGTGTCTCCGTGTGTCTCAGTGAATCTCTCTGAGTGTCTCCGCGTGTCTCCGTGTGCCTCCGCGTGTCTCTATGTGTCTCTGTGAGTCTCTATGTGTCTCTATGTGTCTCTGTGTGTCTCTGTGTGTCTCCGTGTGTCTCAGTGAATCTCTCTGAGTGTCTCCGCGTGTCTCCGCGTGCCTCCGCGTGTCTCTATGTGTCTCTGTGAGTCTCTATGTGTCTCTATGTGTCTCTGTGTGTCTCTGTGTGTCTCCGTGTGTCTCAGTGAATCTCTCTGAGTGTCTCCGCATGTCTCCGTGTGCCTCCGCGTGTCTCTATGTGTCTCTGTGAGTCTCTATGTGTCTCTGTGGGTCTCTGTGTGTCCCTGTGTGTCTCTGTATGTCTCTGTGGGTCTCTATGAGTCTCCGTGTGCCTCCGCGTGTCTCTATGTGTCTCTGTGAGTCTCTATGTGTCTCTGTGGGTCTCTGTGAGTCCCCGTGTGTCTCTGTGTGCCTCTGTGTGTCTCAGTGAATCTCTCTGAGTGTCTCCGCGTGTCTCCGCGTGTCTCCGCGTGTCTCCACGTGTCTCCGCGTGTCTCCGCGTGTGTCTGCCGCCAAGTTAGAAATACATCTTCGTCTGTGTTGTTCTCGTGTCTCGCTCTGTGACATCTTCGCCTGCGTTACGCGTCAGCTATGTGGTCACGCCACATTGTTCCTGCTGCTGTTGTTGAGCCTGTGCCAAGATGTTAACTACCTCGCCTGGTGCACGGGAGGTCTCTGTGTGGGTCTCTGTGTGTCTCTGTGAGTCTCTGTGTGGGTCTCTGTGGGTCTCTGTGGGTCTCTGTGTGGGTCTCTATGTGTGTCTCTGTGTGTGTCTCTGTGTGTGTCTCTGTGTGTGTCTCTGTGTGTCTCTGTGTGTGTCTCTGTGGGTCTCTGTGTGGGTCTCTGTGTGGTCACGCCACATTGTTCCTGCTGCTGTTGTTGAGCCTGTGCCAAGATGTTAACTACCTCGCCTGGTGCACGGGAGGTCTCTGTGTGGGTCTCTGTGTGGGTCAGTGTGTCTCTGTGTGGGTTTCTGTGTGGGTCAGTGTGTCTCTGTGTGGGTTTCTGTGTGGGTCTCTGTGTGGGTCTCTGTGTGGGTCAGTGTGTCTCTGTGTGGGTTTCTGTGTGGGTCTCTGTGTGGGTCAGTGTGTCTCTGTGTGGGTTTCTGTGTGGGTCTCTGTGTGGGTCTCAGTGTGTCTCTGTGTGGGTTTCTGTGTGGGTCTCTGTGTGGGTCTCAGTGTGTCTCTGTGTGGGTTTCTGTGTGGGTCTCTGTGTGGGTCTCAGTGTGTCTCTGTGTGGGTTTCTGTGTGGGTCTCTGTGTGGGTCTCTGTGTCGGTCAGTGGGTGTCTGTGGGTCTCTGTGGGTCTCTGTGGGTCTCTGTGGGTCTCTGTGTGGGTCAGTGGGTTTCTGTGTGGGTCAGTGGGTTTCTGTGGGTCTCTGTGGGTCTCTGTGGGTCTCTGTGGGTCTCTGTGTGGATCAGCGGGTCTCTGTGTGGGTCAGTGGGTTTCTGTGGGTCTCTGTGGGTCTCTGTGGGTCTATGTGGGTCTCTGTGTGTGTGTCTCTCTGTGTGTCTCTGTGTGTGTCTCTGTGTGTGTCTCTGTGGGTCTCTGTGTGGGTCTCTGTGTGTGTCTCTGTGTGTGTCTCTGTGGGTCTCTGTGTGTGTCTCTGTGTGTGTCTCTGTGTGTGTGTCTCTCTGTGTGTCTCTGTGTGTGTCTCTGTGTGTGTCTCTGTGGGTCTCTGTGTGTGTCTCTGTGTGTGTCTCTGTGTGTGTCTCTGTGGGTCTCTGTGTGGGTCTCTATGTGGTCACGCCACATTGTTCCTGCTGCTGTTGTTGAGCCTGTGCCAAGATGTTAACTACCTCGCCTGGTGCACGGGAGGTCTCTGTGTGGGTTTCTGTGTGGGTCAGTGTGTCTCTGTGTGGGTTTCTGTGTGGGTCAGTGTGTCTCTGTGTGGGTTTCTGTGTGGGTCAGTGGGTCTCTGTGTGGGTTTCTGTGTGGGTCAGTGGGTCTCTGTGTGGGTTTCTGTGTGGGTCAGTGGGTCTCTGTGTGGGTTTCTGTGTGGGTCAGTGGGTTTCTGTGGGTCTATGTGGGTCTCTGTGGGTCTCTGTGTGTCTCTGTGTGGGTTTCTGTGTGTCTCTGTGTGTCTCTGTGTGAGTCTCTGTGAGTCTCTGTGGGTCTTTGTGGGTCTCTGTGTGTGTCTCTGTGTGTGTCTCTGTGTGTGTCTCTGTGTGTGTCTCTGTGTGTGTCTCTGTGTGTGTCTCTGTGGGTCTCTGTATGTGTCTGTGGGTCTCTGTAGGTCTCTGTGTGGGTCTCTGTGTGTCTCTGTGGGTCTCTGTGTGTCTCTGTGGGTCTATGTGGGTCTCTGTGGGTCTCTGTGTGTGTCTCTGTGTGTGTGTCTCTGTGTGTGTCTCTGTGTGTGTCTCTGTGGGTCTCTGTGTGTGTCTGTGGGTCTCTGTGTGTGTCTATGTGGGTCTATGTGGGTCTCTGTGGGTCTCTGTGTGTGTCTGTGGGTCTCTGTGGGTCTCTGTGTGTGTTTGTGGGTCTCTGTGTGTGTCTATGTGGGTGTCTGTGTGGGTCTCTGTGGGTCTCTGTGTGTGTCTCTGTGTGTGTGTCTCTGTGTGTGTCTCTGTGTGTGTCTCTGTGGGTCTCTGTGGGTCTCTGTGTGGGTCTCTGTGGGTCTATGTGTGTGTCTCTGTGTGTGTCTCTGTGTGTGTCTCTGTGGGTCTCTGTGTGGGTTTCTGTGGGTCTCTGTGGGTCTCTGTGTGGGTTTATGTGTGTGTCTCTGTGGGTCTCTGTGTGGGTTTATGTGTGTGTCTGTGTGTGTCTCTGTGGGTCTCTGTGTGGGTTTATGTGGGTGTCTGTGTGTGTCTCTGTGTGGGTCTCTGTGTGGGTCTCTGTGTGGGTCTCTGTGGGTCTATGTGGGTTTCTGTGGGTCTCTGTATGGGTTTATGTGGGTGTCTGTGTGTGTCTCTGTGGGTCTCTGTGTGGGTTTATGTGTGTGTCTGTGTGTGTCTCTGTGTGTGTCTCTGTGTGGGTCTCTGTGTGGGTCTCTGTGTGGGTCTCTGTGGGTCTCTGTGTGTGTCTCTGTGTGTGTCTCTGTGTGGGTCTCTGTGTGGGTCTCTGTGTGGGTCTCTGTGTGGGTCTCTGTGGGTCTCTCTGTGTGTCTCTGTGTGTGTCTCTGTGTGGGTCTCTGTGTGGGTCTCTGTGTGGGTCTCTGTGTGGGTCTCTGTGGGTCTCTGTGTGGGTCTCTGTGTGGGTCTCTGTGTGTGTCTCTGTGTGTGTCTCTGTGTGTGTCTCTGTGTGGGTCTCTGTGTGGGTCTCTATGTGGTCACGCCACATTGTTCCTGCTGCTGTTGTTGAGCCTGTGCCAAGATGTTAACTACCTCGCCTGGTGCACGGGAGGTCTGTGTGTGGGTCTCTGTGTAGGTCAGTGGGTCTATGTGGGTTTCTGTGTGTCTCTGTGGGTCTCTGTGTGGGTTTATGTGTGTGTCTGTGTGTGTCTCTGTGGGTCTCTGTGTGGGTTTATGTGTGTGTCTGTGTGTGTCTCTGTGGGTCTCTGTGTGGGTTTATGTGTGTGTCTGTGTGTGTCTCTGTGGGTCTCTGTGGGTCTCTGTGTGGGTCTCTGTGGGTCTATGTGTGTGTCTCTGTGTGTGTCTCTGTGGGTCTCTGTGTGGGTTTCTGTGGGTCTCTGTGGGTCTCTGTGTGGGTTTATGTGTGTGTCTGTGTGTGTCTCTGTGGGTCTCTGTGTGGGTTTATGTGGGTGTCTGTGTGTGTCTCTGTGTGTGTCTCTGTGGGTGTCTGTGTGTGTCTCTGTGTGTGTCTCTGTGGGTCTCTGTGTGGGTTTATGTGTGTGTCTGTGTGTGTCTCTGTGGGTCTCTGTGTGGGTTTATGTGTGTGTCTGTGTGTGTCTCTGTGGGTCTATGTGTGGGTTTACGTGTGTGTCTGTGTGTGTCTCTGTGGGTCTCTGTGTGGGTTTACGTGTGTGTCTGTGTGTGTCTCTGTTGGTCTCTGTGTGGGTTTATGTGAGTCTGTGTGTGTCTCTGTGTGGATCTATGTGGGTTTATGTGGGTGTCTGTGTGTGTCTCTGTGGGTCTCTGTGGGTTTATGTGGGTGTCTGTGTGTGTCTCTGTGGGTCTCTGTGGGTTTATGTGGGTGTCTGTGTGTGTCTCTGTGGGTCTCTGTGTGGGTTTATGTGGGTGTCTGTGTGTGTCTCTGTGGGTCTCTGTGTGGGTTTATGTGTGTGTCTGTGTGTGTCTCTGTGGGTCTCTGTGTGGGTTTATGTGTGTGTCTGTGTGTGTCTCTGTGGGTCTCTGTGTGGGTTTATGTGTGTGTCTGTGTGTGTCTCTGTGGGTCTCTGTGTGGGTTTATGTGTGTGTCTGTGTGTGTCTCTGTGGGTCTCTGTGTGGGTTTATGTGGGTGTCTGTGTGTGTCTCTGTGGGTCTCTGTGTGGGTTTATGTGGGTGTCTGTGTGTGTCTCTGTGGGTCTCTGTGTGGGTTTATGTGTGTGTCTGTGTGTGTCTCTGTGGGTCTCTGTGTGGGTTTATGTGGGTGTCTATGTGTGTGTCTCTGTGGGTCTCTGTGTGGGTTTATGTGGGTGTCTGTGTGTGTCTGTGTGTGTCTCTGTGGGTCTCTGTGTGGGTTTATGTGGGTGTCTGTGTGTGTCTCTGTGGGTCTCTGTGTGGGTTTATGTGGGTGTCTGTGTGTGTCTCTGTGGGTCTCTGTGTGGGTTTATGTGTGTGTCTGTGTGTGTCTCTGTGGGTCTCTGTGGGGGTTTATGTGGGTGTCTGTGTGTGTCTCTGTGGGTCTCTGTGTGGGTCTATGTGAGTCTGTGTGTGTCTCTGTGTGGATCTATGTGGGTTTATGTGGGTGTCTGTGTGTGTCTCTGTGGGTCTCTGTGGGTTTATGTGTGTGTCTGTGTGTGTCTCTGTGGGTCTCTGTGTGGGTTTATGTGTGTGTCTGTGTGTGTCTCTGTGGGTCTCTGTGTGGGTTTATGTGGGTGTCTGTGTGTGTCTCTGTGTGTGTCTCTGTGGGTGTCTGTGTGTGTCTCTGTGTGTGTCTCTGTGGGTCTCTGTGTGGGTTTATGTGTGTGTCTGTGTGTGTCTCTGTGGGTCTATGTGTGGGTTTACGTGTGTGTCTGTGTGTGTCTCTGTGGGTCTCTGTGTGGGTTTACGTGTGTGTCTGTGTGTGTCTCTGTTGGTCTCTGTGTGGGTTTATGTGTGTGTCTGTGTGTGTCTCTGTGGGTCTCTGTGTGGGTTTATGTGGGTGTCTGTGTGTGTCTCTGTGGGTCTCTGTGTGGGTTTATGTGGGTGTCTGTGTGTGTCTCTGTGTGTGTCTCTGTGGGTGTCTGTGTGTGTCTCTGTGTGTGTCTCTGTGGGTCTCTGTGTGGGTTTATGTGGGTGTCTGTGTGTGTCTCTGTGGGTCTCTGTGTGGGTTTATGTGGGTGTCTGTGTGTGTCTCTGTGGGTCTCTGTGTGGGTTTATGTGGGTGTCTGTGTGTGTCTCTGTGGGTCTCTGTGTGGGTTTATGTGTGTGTCTGTGTGTGTCTCTGTGGGTCTCTGTGTGGGTTTATGTGTGTGTCTGTGTGTGTCTCTGTGGGTCTTTGTGTGGGTTTATGTGGGTGTCTGTGTGTGTCTCTGTGGGTCTCTGTGTGTCTCTGTGTGTCTCTGTGGGTCTCTGTGTGTCTCTGTGTGGGTTTCTGTGGGTGTCTGTGGGTCTCTGTGTGTCTCTGTGTGTCTCTTTGTGTCTCAATGTGGGTCTCTGTGGGTTTCTGTGTGGGTCTCTGTGGGTTTCTGTGTGTCTCTGTGTGGGTCTCTGTGTGGGTCTCTGTGTGGGTTTCTGTGGGTCTCTGTGGGTTTCTGTGTGGGTCTCTGTGGGTCTCTGTGGGTCTCTGTGGGTTTCTGTGTGGGTCTCTGTGTGAGTCTCTGTGTGGGTCTCTGTGGATCTCTGTGTGTCTCTGTGTGTGTCTCTGTGGGTCTCTGTGGGTCTATGTGTGTCTCTGTGTGTCTCTGTGTGGGTGTCTGTGTGTCTCTGTGTGTCTATGTGGGTCTCTGTGTGGGTTTCTGTGAGTCTCTGTGGGTCTCTGTGGGTCTCTGTGTATCTCTGTGTGTCTCTGTGGGTCTCTGTGGGTCTATGTGTGTCTCTGTGTGTCTCTGTGTGGGTGTCTGTGTGTCTCTGTGTGTCTCTGTGTATCTCTGTGTGTTTCTGTGTATCTCTGTGGGTATCTGTGTGTCTCTGTGTATCTCTGTGTGTCTCTGTGGGTCTCTGTGTGTCTCTGTGGGTCTCTGTGTGTCTCTCTGTATCTCTGTGTATCTCTGTGGGTATCTGTGTGTCTCTGTGGGTATCTGTGTGTCTCTGTGTATCTCTGTGTGTTTCTGTGTATCTCTGTTGGTATCTGTGTGTCTCTGTGGGTCTCTGTGGGTCTCTGTGTATCTCTGTGTGTTTCTGTGTATCTCTGTTGGTATCTGTGTGTCTCTGTGGGTATCTGTGTGTCTCTGTGTATCTCTGTGTGTTTCTGTGTATCTCTGTTGGTATCTGTGTGTCTCTGTGGGTCTCTGTGTGTCTCTGTGTGTGTCTCTGTGGGTCTCTGTGGGTCTCTGTGTATCTCTGTGGGTATCTGTGTGTCTCTGTGGGTCTCTGTGTATCTCTGTGGGTCTCTGTGTGTCTCAGTGTATCTCTGTGGGTCTCTGTGGGTCTCTGTGTATCTCTGTGTATCTCTCTGCATCTCTGTGTGTCTCTGTGTCTCTCTATGGGTCTCTGTGTGTCTCTGTGTGTCTCTGTGTGTCTCTGTGTATCTCTGTGGGTCTCTGTGGGTCTCTGTGTATCTCTGTGTATCTCTCTGCATCTCTGTGTGTCTCTGTGTCTCTCTATGGGTATCTGTGTGTCTCTGTGTGTCTCTGTGTGTCTCTGTGTATCTCTGTGTGTCTCTGTGGGTCTCTGTGGGTCTCTGTGTATCTCTGTGTATCTCTCTGCATCTCTGTGTGTCTCTGTGTCTCTCTATGGGTCTCTGTGTGTCTCCGCGTGTCTCTGTGTATCTCTGTGTGTCTCTGTGTGTCTCCGCGTGTCTCTGTGTATCTCTCTGCATCTCTGTGTGTCTCTGTGTGTCTCCGCGTGTCTCTGTGAGTCTCAGTGAATCTTTTTGTGAGTCTCTGCACCACCACTGCCGTTCCATAGCCTGGGGGTTTTCGATGCCGTCACACCGCCAGATGTCCGAGTGTTGACTCATCCCAAACGATCGAAGCGTCTCAGTGCCAACGCCCGATGGCTAGAGGCGCAGCCTCTGAAAGTGCCCAAATCCGAAGCACTGCTAAACGATAGGATAGACTCAACACTGCACCATAGACTCAACACTGCACCATAGACTCACCATAGACTCAACACTGCACCATAGACTCAACACTGCACCATAGACTCAACACTGCACCATAGACTCAGCACTGCCCCATAGACTCAACACTGCACCATAGACTCAACACTGCACCATAGACTCAGCACTGCCCCATAGACTCAGCACTGCCCCATAGACTCAACACTGCCCCATAGACTCAGCACTGCCCCATAGACTCAGCACTGCCCCATAGACTCAACACTGCCCCATAGACTCAGCACTGCCCCATAGACTCAACACTGCCCCATAGACTCAACACTGCCCCATAGACTCAACACTGCCCCATAGACTCAACACTGCCCCATAGACTCAACACTGCCCCATAGACTCAACACTGCACCATAGACTCAACACTGCCCCATAGACTCAGCACTGCCCCATAGACTCAACACTGCCCCATAGACTCAACACTGCCCCATAGACTCAACACTGCACCATAGACTCACCATAGACTCAACACTGCACCATAGACTCAACACTGCCCCATAGACTCAACACTGCCCCTTAGACTCAACACTGCCCCATAGACTCAACACTGCCCCATAGACTCAACACTGCCCCATAGACTCAACACTGCCCCATAGACTCAACACTGCCCCATAGACTCAACACTGCCCCATAGACTCAACACTGCCCCATAGACTCAACACTGCCCCATAGACTCAGAACTGCCCCATAGACTCAACACTGCCCCATAGACTCAGCACTGCACCATAGACTCAACACTACCCATAGACTCAACACTGCCCCATAGACTCAACACTGCACCATAGACTCAACACTACCCATAGACTCAACACTGCACCATAGACTCAACATTGCCCCTTAGACTCAACACTGCCCCATAGACTCAACACTGCCCCATAGACTCAACACTGCACCATAGACTCAACACTGCCCCTTAGACTCAACACTGCCCCATAGACTCAACACTGCACCATAGACTCAGCACTGCACCATAGACTCAACACTGCCCCATAGACTCAACACTGCACCATAGACTCAACACTGCCCTTTAGACTCAACACTGCCCCATAGACTCAGCACTGCACCATAGACTCAACACTGCCCCATAGACTCAACACTGCACCATAGACTCAACACTGCCCCTTAGACTCAACACTGCACCATAGACTCAGCACTGCACCATAGACTCAACACTGCCCCATAGACTCAACACTGCACCATAGACTCAGCACTGCACCATAGACTCAACACTGCACCATAGACTCAGCACTGCACCATAGACTCAGCACTGCACCATAGACTCAACACTGCACCATAGACTCAACACTGCACCATAGACTCAGCACTGCACCATAGACTCAACACTGCACCATAGACTCAACACTGCCCCATAGACTCAACACTGCACCATAGACTCAGCACTGCACCATAGACTCAACACTGCACCATAGACTCAACACTGCACCATAGACTCAACACTGCACCATAGACTCAGCACTGCACCATAGACTCAACACTGCACCATAGACTCAGCACTGCACCATAGACTCAACACTGCCCATAGACTCAACACTGCCCCATAGACTCAACACTGCCCCATAGACTCAGCACTGCACCATAGACTCAGCACTGCCCCATAGACTCAACACTGCACCATAGACTCAGCACTGCACCATGGACTCAGCACTGCACCATAGACTCAACACTGCACCATAGACTCAACACTGCACCACAGACTCAACACTGCCCATAGACTCAACACTGCCCCATAGACTCAACACTGCACAATAGACTCAACACTGCCCATAGACTCAACACTGCACCATAGACTCAACACTGCCCCTTAGACTCAACACTGCCCCATAGACTCAACACTGCCCCATAGACTCAACACTGCACCATAGACTCAACACTGCACCATAGACTCAACACTGCCCATAGACTCAACACTGCCCCATAGACTCAACACTGCACCATAGACTCAACACTGCACCATAGACTCAACACTGCACCATAGACTCAACACTGCACCATAGACTCAACACTGCACCATAGACTCAACACTACCCATAGACTCAACACTGCACCATGGACTCAGCACTGCACCATAGACTCAACACTGCCCCATAGACTCAACACTGCCCCATAGACTCAACACTGCCCCATAGACTCAACACTGCCCCATAGACTCAACACTGCCCCATAGACTCAACACTGCCCCATAGACTCAACACTGCCCCATAGACTCAACACTGCCCCATAGACTCAACACTGCCCCTTAGACTCAACACTGCCCCTTAGACTCAACACTGCACCATAGACTCAACACTGCCCCTTAGACTCAACACTGCCCCATAGACTCAACACTGCCCCATAGACTCAACACTGCCCATAGACTCAACACTGCCCATAGACTCAACACTGCCCCATAGACTCAACACTGCCCCATAGACTCAACACTGCCCCATAGACTCAACACTGCCCCATAGACTCAACACTGCCCCATAGACTCAACACTGCCCCATAGACTCAACACTGCCCCATAGACTCAACACTGCCCCATAGACTCAACACTGCCCCATAGACTCAACACTGCCCCATAGACTCAGCACTGCCCATAGACTCAACACTGCACCATAGACTCAACACTGCCCCATAGACTCAACACTGCCCCATAGACTCAACACTGCCCCATAGACTCAACACTGCCCCATAGACTCAACACTGCCCCATAGACTCAACACTGCACCATAGACTCAGCACTGCCCCATAGACTCAACACTGCCCCATAGACTCAGCACTGCCCCATAGACTCAGCACTGCCCCATAGACTCAGCACTGCCCCATAGACTCAACACTGCCCCATAGACTCAACACTGCCCCATAGACTCAGCACTGCCCCATAGACTCAGCACTGCCCCATAGACTCAACACTGCCCCATAGACTCAACACTGCACCATAGACTCAACACTGCCCCATAGACTCAACACTGCCCATAGACTCAACACTGCACCATAGACTCAACACTGCCCCATAGACTCAGCACTGCCCCATAGACTCAACACTGCACCATAGACTCAACACTGCCCCATAGACTCAACACTGCACCATGGACTCAGCACTGCACCATAGACTCAGCACTGCCCCATAGACTCAACACTGCACCATAGACTCAACACTGCCCCATAGACTCAGCACTGCCCCATAGACTCAACACTGCACCATAGACTCAGCACTGCCCCATAGACTCAACACTGCCCCATAGACTCAACACTGTCATAGACTCAACACTGCCCCATAGACTCAACACTGCCCCATAGACTCAACACTGCCCCATAGACTCAGCACTGCCCCATAGACTCAACACTGCACCATAGACTCAGCACTGCCCCATAGACTCAACACTGCCCCATAGACTCAACACTGCACCATAGACTCAGCACTGCCCCATAGACTCAGCACTGCCCCATAGACTCAGCACTGCCCCATAGACTCAACACTGCACCATAGACTCAGCACTGCCCCATAGACTCAGCACTGCCCCATAGACTCAACACTGCCCCATAGACTCAACACTGCCCCATAGACTCAGCACTGCCCCATAGACTCAGCACTGCCCCATAGACTCAACACTGCACCATAGACTCAACACTGCCCCATAGACTCAACACTGCACCATGGACTCAGCACTGCACCATAGACTCAGCACTGCCCCATAGACTCAACACTGCACCATAGACTCAACACTGCCCCATAGACTCAGCACTGCCCCATAGACTCAACACTGCACCATAGACTCAGCACTGCCCCATAGACTCAACACTGCCCCATAGACTCAACACTGTCATAGACTCAACACTGCCCCATAGACTCAACACTGCCCCATAGACTCAACACTGCCCCATAGACTCAGCACTGCCCCATAGACTCAACACTGCACCATAGACTCAGCACTGCCCCATAGACTCAACACTGCCCCATAGACTCAACACTGCACCATAGACTCAGCACTGCCCCATAGACTCAGCACTGCCCCATAGACTCAGCACTGCCCCATAGACTCAACACTGCACCATAGACTCAGCACTGCCCCATAGACTCAGCACTGCCCCATAGACTCAACACTGCACCATAGACTCAGCACTGCCCCATAGACTCAACACTGCCCCATAGACTCAACACTGCCCCATAGACTCAACACTGCCCCATAGACTCAGCACTGCCCCATAGACTCAACACTGCCCCATAGACTCAGCACTGCCCCATAGACTCAACACTGCACCATAGACTCAACACTGCCCCATAGACTCAGCACTGCCCCATAGACTCAACACTGCCCCATAGACTCAACACTGCCCCATAGACTCAACACTGCCCCATAGACTCAACACTGCCCCATAGACTCAACACTGCCCCATAGACTCAGCACTGCCCCATAGACTCAGCACTGCCCCATAGACTCAACACTGCACCATAGACTCAACACTGCCCCATAGACTCAACACTGCCCCATAGACTCAGCACTGCCCCATAGACTCAACACTGCCCCATAGACTCAGCACTGCCCCATAGACTCAACACTGCACCATAGACTCAACACTGCCCCATAGACTCAGCACTGCCCCATAGACTCAACACTGCCCCATAGACTCAGCACTGCCCCATAGACTCAACACTGCACCATAGACTCAACACTGCCCCATAGACTCAACACTGCCCCATAGACTCAACACTGCCCCATAGACTCAGCACTGCCCCATAGACTCAACACTGCCCCATAGACTCAACACTGCCCCATAGACTCAACACTGCCCCATAGACTCAACACTGCCCCATAGACTCAGCACTGCCCCATAGACTCAACACTGCACCATAGACTCAACACTGCCCCATAGACTCAGCACTGCCCCATAGACTCAACACTGCCCCATAGACTCAGCACTGCCCCATAGACTCAACACTGCCCCATAGACTCAACACTGCCCCATAGACTCAACACTGCACCATAGACTCAACACTGCCCCATAGACTCAGCACTGCCCCATAGACTCAGCACTGCCCCATAGACTCAACACTGCCCCATAGACTCAACACTGCCCCATAGACTCAGCACTGCCCCATAGACTCAACACTGCCCCATAGACTCAACACTGCCCCATAGACTCAGCACTGCCCCATAGACTCAGCACTGCACCATAGACTCAACACTGCCCCATAGACTCAGCACTGCCCCATAGACTCAACACTGCCCCATAGACTCAACACTGCCCCATAGACTCAACACTGCACCATAGACTCAACACTGCACCATAGACTCAACACTGCCCCATAGACTCAACACTGCCCCATAGACTCAACATTGCCCCATAGACTCAACACTGCCCCATAGACTCAACACTGCCCCATAGACTCAGCACTGCCCCATAGACTCAACACTGCCCCATAGACTCAACACTGCCCCATAGACTCAACACTGCCCCATAGACTCAACATTGCCCCATAGACTCAACACTGCCCCATAGACTCAGCACTGCCCCATAGACTCAACACTGCCCCTTAGACTCAACACTGCCCCATAGACTCAACACTGCCCCATAGACTCAACACTGCCCCTTAGACTCAACACTGCCCCATAGACTCAACACTGCCCATAGACTCAACACTGCCCCATAGACTCAACACTGCCCATAGACTCAGCACTGCCCCATAGACTCAACACTGCCCCATAGACTCAGCACTGCCCCATAGACTCAGCACTGCCCCATAGACTCAACACTGCCCCATAGACTCAGCACTGCCCCATAGACTCAACACTGCACCATAGACTCAACACTGCCCCTTAGACTCAGCACTGCCCCATAGACTCAACACTGCCCCATAGACTCAACACTGCCCCATAGACTCAACACTGCCCCATAGACTCAACACTGCCCCATAGACTCAACACTGCCCCATAGACTCAACACTGCCCCATAGACTCAACACTGCCCCATAGACTCAACACTGCCCCATAGACTCAACACTGCCCCATAGACTCAGCACTGCCCCATAGACTCAACACTGCCCCATAGACTCAACACTGCCCCATAGACTCAACACTGCCTGGTCACGTGACCATCACCACTGATTAATTCAATCAGCCGCGGGCTCTCGAAGGTAGGGCAAAGCTACAGACAAAGCTCCCCCAGGTAGCCTCTGATAGACTGTAGGGGCAAGTGCTGTTACACACAGACAAAGCTCCCCCAGGTAGCCTCTAGCAGGGCTGCAGGGGCAAGTGCTGTTACACACAGGTACAGACAAAGCTCCCCCAGGTAGCCTCTAGCAGGGCTGCAGGGGCAAGTGCTGTTACACACAGACACAGCTATAGACAAAGCATCCCCAGGTAGCTTCTAGCAGTGCTGCAGGGGCAAGTGCTGTTACACACAGGTACAGACAAAGCTCCCCCAGGTAGCCTCTAGCAGGGCTGCAGGGGCAAGTGCTGTTACACACAGGTACAGACAAAGCTCCCCCAGGTAGCCTCTAGCAGGGCTGCAGGGGCAAGTGCTGTTACACACAGGTACAGACAAAGCTCCCCCAGGTAGCCTCTAGCAGGGCTGCAGGGGCAAGTGCTGTTACACACAGACACAGCTATAGACAAAGCATCCCCAGGTAGCTTCTAGCAGTGCTGCAGGGGCAAGTGCTGTTACACACAGGTACAGCTACAGACAAAGCTCCCCCAGGTAGCCTCTGATAGACTGTAGGGGCAAGTGCTGTTACACACAGACAAAGCTCCCCCAGGTAGCCTCTAGCAGGGCTGCAGGGGCAAGTGCTGTTACACACAGGTACAGACAAAGCTCCCCCAGGTAGCCTCTGATAGACTGTAGGGGCAAGTGCTGTTACACACAGACAAAGCTCCCCCAGGTAGCCTCTAGCAGGGCTGCAGGGGCAAGTGCTGTTACACACAGGTACAGACAAAGCTCCCCCAGGTAGCCTCTAGCAGGGCTGCAGGGGCAAGTGCTGTTACACACAGACACAGCTATAGACAAAGCATCCCCAGGTAGCTTCTAGCAGTGCTGCAGGGGCAAGTGCTGTTACACACAGGTACAGCTACAGACAAAGCTCCCCCAGGTAGCCTCTGATAGACTGTAGGGGCAAGTGCTGTTACACACAGACAAAGCTCCCCCAGGTAGCCTCTAGCAGGGCTGCAGGGGCAAGTGCT
>NW_027615710.1:0-36660 GCF_965212315.1 Lampetra planeri
TTGAATGAATTTCAAGAGCCTGGTGTCAACAGAAGTTAGCGGTTTGGAAAAGGAAATGTGAAGGATTCAGCGTTACGCTGTTCTGACACACACTCCAGTCTACAAGGTGGCGGTAATGCACCAAAACGCCAACCGCCATTTGACATGTAAAGCTAGAAAATCAAAGATTTTGCATTCAGTCAGCTTCAATTGTCTGCCAACATTTGTTGAACACCAACATGACTATTGAATGGAGGGTGAAAACCGGTCGTCAAGCTTCTTGCGCGCACGCATGGCCTGGACATTGGAGCATTGGTTTCAATTTTATGAAAGGATTAACGATGTGTTTCATTTTAAATGTTTGCTGGAAGCAAACTATATTATGGCTCATCGACATCATTGTCCACGCAATGAAGCAGAATTTATATAGATATATACACTACCATTCAAAAGTTTGGGGTCATCCAGACAATTCCAGTTTTGTATCTTCTCTAATCAACAGTTTTCATGTGTGCAAAAATAATTGTGCAAAAGTTTTCTAATCACCATTCACCTTTTAACATGATTAGCTAACAAAATGTAGCATTGGCACACAGGAGTGATGGTTGGTGGAAAAGGCCTCTGTAGGTGTAGGTAGATATTCCATTAAAATCAGATGTTCACAGCTTAGAATGGTCATTTCCCACATAGATGAGTCTGATTCATTTAACGTTGTTGTCATTGAAAAAAAAAATAAAGCTTTTCTTTCAAAATAGAGGACATTTCTAAGTGACCCCACACTTTTGAACGGTAGTGTAGGTATATATACAGAATTTATAGAACATTCTAAAAGCTCTGAATTCCACAGGTACAATAAGCTGATGAGTTTTGCAGAACTTTGCAGAGCCATGAGGTTTGACACAGTGCAGCAATAATACAACAATGCATTTATATATATAAAAGGAACGGAGTTGTGTACTTTGTCCACCTCTGTATCTGTGCAATTGCTTCTCACCAGTTTCTCACCTGTATCTCGAAGCAGCTTTGTGTGCTGGCGAGGTCACTTCAGGTTCAGTCTGGGATTTTCACCACCACAAAGTTGCGTTACGTTATCACCATAGCAACCAGTGCTGCAGAATTAACCTGCTCTCAAGGAGATTATTTAAGATACGAGCTGCCAACATTGCCCCCTTTTATGTTTGAGGCCTCCCGTCTGCAGCTAACAAAACCTATGTTGAGTGCACTAGTACTTATCTGCAATTGCTTTTGACGCCAGATGTCTGAAATAAATTTGCTTTGTGATCGAGTTCTGATGTATTTTACTCTCTGTATGTCTTCACTCTGTCTAGTTCAGTTCATTTGTCAGTCATTTTGACATTGTCCTATCCTCACCTTAACATTTTCAATCTGCTCATTTTGTTAAAAGAAAGAAATACAGAAAGAAAGCAATCTTTTATTTGTCCCACGAGGGGAAATTCCATTACCACTCAGGTGACATCCATGTATACAGTGGAATTTGTACAACACACACAAACACTGGACCAAGGAAACATTTGGGGTGGGGCGCCTCGCTCAAGGGCACCGCAACTGTGAATGTCTGGGACCTGTCCTCCAACCCTGGACCACAGCTGGTTGTGGGATTGCCACCACTCGTATCCTACCAGTTGTGGTAATCAACACATTGACATTCGGCGCCGTTTGGCCACAGCTGCCCCACACACTAACACCGAAACATCACTGGAACATTTAGTGGTTCAGTGTCTTTCTCAAGAACACTGACTAAGATACGGAGTAGAAGGGATTCGTTTTATTTGTGACATAAACAGCAGGTTGTTTGACTACAACTGCTTTCTTTGCACAAGTCTCACAGTCCGCATCCTCTGGTGTTCATGCACCAAAAATTCTCATTTATCGTAGTTTCTTTAATGTTTTGATCCTATCAAGTCCTGCTGAGGTTACAATGACCTCTCCAACTGGAAGTATTGATTGTCTGTTTTTCTTTTAAAGACTAATATGGAATGTGGCCAGTCAAGGACGGGGATCAGGGTTAAAGACAGTACACAGACACAGAGTATCGGTTTAATGCAGTTGTTGGCTTTCACACGATTGCTTTTGTTATCATGGCTGCACCCAGGGTGTTGCTTACAAGTAAATGTATCTAATTCTAAGGCATTAGATCAGAGGCAGTTGTTGAGTGAGCGGAGGGAATTGATGGCCTCTCACAGTGTCTCCATCCCAGTCTGTGATTCAGACTAATATGACGTTTGTGTCCAAACATAAAAAGGATGCCTAATACAGCTCTAATGTATGTTGGGCTGGAACGAGCATTGTCACATGTGACACTTGATTATGGGTAGTGACATGAGGCTCAACGTGCTGTTCTGTGCTTGCCGGCTTCATTTCCCGTGGAGGATTATATGTGTGCGAGAGATTGAAGCAGAACCACTTAACCCCATATTGGAGGCAATGAATCGTGCCTTTATGGCTTTGCCAGACCCTCAGTTAGACTCACAGATGGCTTGTCAGGTAAAGACATCTGCCGGGGAGAATATTGTGCCGCTGTCCGATTCATATTGCTTAGCACCACCTGGCATTTCGCTGTAAAAACTGGACAAGGTAAAGCTGTTCTCTCAGTGAACAGTCCAGATTATATGGCTGAAAAACAATTCAACCAACAACATGGAACAAGCTTTCAAAAATATTTAGAAAAAGCAGGCTGTTGAAATAGATTGAGAGTCTCACTTTACTTATTAACACTTGAGATTTTGGTTGATAATTTAAAGGCAGAACATGTACAGCATCCATAGCCTGGATTTTTGATGAACTATGATTGTTCATGTATTGTCATAACATGAGTCTAGAAGATCCACTGTAACAGTCAACTACCAATTTGGTTTGATCTGGTCAGCTTCATCCCCTCCGTCTCCCTCCACCTGTACCTACTCACCTCCATTGAGAGCTGTTGTACGTTATGTAACTCCATTACTCTGACCCCATCCTGACAGAAAGAAATGGTTGAGGAAGCAGCGATACAATGTCTAGATACATATGTCTAGTCTATGCCCATAATGAGTCCACCAGCTTAGGAGAAAAATAGAAAAACGACCTAACGAACTCACTGTGAATTAATTTTTCCATGTGAAAAATAATCATATTTCCTGATAACCAATAAAAATGTGTTTGTGTTTGTTCAGTCAAGGGAAAAATAGAAATAATTCATTAATTTATTGTTCATTTTGATGCCTGGTACCACTAAAGGTACATTTGTGTGGATAAACATAATGATTACAACAAAAATAGCTCAAAAGAGCAATTCCATGAGAGTTCCATGGTTTTCTTGATAATAACCAAAATCAGGGTTTGGGTTTCTTACATCAATAGCTATGGCTCTGTACTACCAAAAAACAGTGCTTTTAGGCGTTATTACATGTTCTTTTCTGAGTTACATGATAGTGTAGTTATGTTAGTCATGTTTCCTACATGATGCACTCAGGAGTTCGTTTTTGATTGCATAACCATTGTTTCTGATGACTGCACCCATGCTTGGTCGAATACGTTTTTTCCCAGACTGTATGTCTATAGTTCAGTGACTCATTGTTGCATTGGCAGATGGCAGCCCCCTATCCTGGTGGCTGGACCGACGTGGGGAGAGACGGAGCTACTGGGGAGGCTTCCTGCCTGGGATTCAGCAGTGCTCCTGCAGCCTGGAAGAGAAGTGCATGGATATGAACTACTTCTGCAACTGTGACGCCGACACAGACACATGGTACATGATGGGAACACTCACGGGCATTTAGCTTCTAACATGAAAGAATGACAAGATGTTTTTATTTTACATCTTAAGACAAAATGAACTGCTGGAAATGTAGATAATTGATTATCACGTCACACCATGCAATGTTTTGGATTATGTTAAAGTGACACACTAATTATTGAATTTCTTTGACTGTACAGCCTAAATTTTCCATATTTACTTCAGTTATTAACTAATGCAACTACAATTATGATCCAACTAATTATTTTCAAGCCCTGAATGTTGAGACAAAGACTGTATTATAATGTTGGAGCATTAAAGGCTTTGAATATCTTTGCATTTTTGTTTGTTAATCCACTCTAAAGCTACCCTGAATTCAGCTCAATATGCATATTTTCAGAGGCAGTTGTCTGAATTGTGATAGATTGCTCCCCATTTAATGTGTTTACTCTGCATTCTCTGCTAATGCAGAGGAATGGACGCCTTTATCTGGACCCCTGTAAAAGCATCCAGCCCCTTAGGGCGCTGGCTGACTATTTATTTATTCATTCATTTATTTTATCTGTCACAGGGCCAACGACACAGGAATCCTCTCCTATAAGGACCACCTACCAGTGAGCCAGATAGTAATTGGAGACATCAACAGAACGGGCTCACAGGCTGTCTACCACATCGGCCCTCTGCGTTGTTATGGAGACAGTAGGTGATCACTCACTGCTGAATTTACAGCGCCACATTTAGCTGCAGATGGGGGCCTCAAGTTGTGTGTGTGGTGTTTGTCTAAAGAGAGAAACTTCATCTGGTCTGTTACAATTTGCTCAAACCACAAGTGGACCCACAAATTCACGTTTTGCCAACGCACAAAGCGTACTCAGATCTGCTGCATGATTTATGCACCTTTGTGAACTGTAAAAGGGGCGAAACACATATGCAGGCAAACAGTGGCCATTGTTTCATAAAGAATACCAGATATGTCAGATTTGACTCTGCATGAATAATAGTTGACTGCTAAATGAATTTCCAACTCCAACTTTTTTTTTTCTTTTTTTTTAATGAATAAGGTACAAACTGACTTCAGCTTCTCAAATATGAATTTTTTTTTGGTTTCTTTGCTCCTCTAATGATGTGAAGTATATGTCTGGTTTGTGAAGAAAACTAGACATTTGGTGGGTTGTTTTTCAATTTTCTTCCATTTCATAGACTAAACAACCAATGTCACATGTGACACACCGGCGACAATGTAAGATAAATCAGAGAAGACATTGGCAGCATAGCCATGAAAAGTTGGAATACAATGTAGATTGAATAAAACAAACAACCAGTAGAAGACTTAAAATCATGGTTAGCACAAGCAGTTGACAAATATTACGACCAAACAAGTGAAAAGAATAAAATAAGGTGCCTGGAAATCACATTTCACCTTGGTTTGAAAAGACAATGGTGCTGGAGCACATCCAATATCATATGGGACGTTCAGTTTAGCAGCTTAACTTGGAGCTTAACACTGCAGGTCTAGTGATAGGGGGTCAGAGTGCTTTTACAAAGTACAATTCCTCATTTAATGGACTTGTGATTTGGCAAAAAGATTGATTGTGCAGAATAAAGTTTTTAACCACCTCGCTCATTGGACAGAAATAGAAAGAAAGTCTTCCCAGGTCTGTGAGACTCTGATTGGTTTTATTTTTCACCTGAGTAGCTCACACTGCCGCCTCAGACAGCCAGAGAGAGATGAGAAGTTATGTTCTAATGCTGCACATGCCACAGTTGAAATGAAGCCTGAATTCCTGCCTGTTGACTATGAGCCAATTCACTGAACCTGTTAAATGCAGCAAGAAACCATCAAATCTGACTGCAGATCCAGTTTTTAGATTAGTGTTAATAAAGATCTGCACTCACCGAGTGCTCGTCTGTCAATAGGATGACTCGTCACTCATTAAGGAGGCTTACTGGAAAAGCTGTCACAGCACCTCCAGTCATTCCGCTCCCATCCCCCACAACACCCCCACGACCACCACATAGCACATCTCATGTACCTGCTGTGGAGCAGAACATTCAGTCCACACAGCAGCTGATGTGAGAACATTTTCACTGTCACAGCACAGCCATGTTTGCATGGGATGATTTTGTCAGTTGTGATTGTGGAATGTGTTGTTTTGGGCAAGTGACTCCTGATTAACATGTCGTGTTAATTGTCCACATTTCTCTCCTTACTTCTGATTCTGCAACTCACACATTCATGAAAACACATGCGAGTCCTTTCTTAACAGATTCAGACGAAACTGAACCCCCTCTAACAAATAAAATCAAGATAACTGAGTCGATGTCTTATTTGGGACATGCCCTCCTTCAGTCCCATTCTTCTTCTTCTTCTTCTTCTCCTTTCAGAGTCTGTATGGAATGCTGCCACTTTCTACCAGGAATCCTCATACCTGTACTTCCCCAGCTCACATGCCGAACCAGCCTCTGATATCGCCTTCTTCTTCAAAACCAGTGCTCCCTCTGGAGTGTTCCTGGAGAACCTGGGCCCCAAGAGCTTCCTCCGAGTGGAGCTCAGCTGTGAGTGTGTCTGTCAGACAAGAGTTAACAGGTGCAGAATTCCTAGCAAGCATACGAGTGACGAGACAGAAATAATTGATCTCACTTCGCCTCGGTAGGAGAGCTACCTGTGAAGTAGTTGACATTTTAATTGAAGGTGGATGTCAAAGCTTGTTGACAGTTATTTAATGAGAGAGACTGTAAGAGACTTCATACTATATGGGCCCCCCCCCCCTTAATGATCTTACCAGATAAATGAAGAAAACTATCCATCTATCTGTCTGTCTGTCTGTCTGTGTCTGTCTGTCTGTCTGTCCTTTCTTTCATCCATCCATTTATCTTGGATGTGTGTTTGTATATAAATAACTACACAGTACATGAGCGCAGCTGTAGAATGTTGTTTCACGATTACTGAAAACCAAGATGGGATTTTGTTGATTAGAGTGTTTTGTCAACAAAGCTTAGAGATGCTGATCCTCCTGATAAATCTGTTCACCAGAAAAAGGAGGTGGGGTGGAGCATACAAAAGTATTAATGTGTCTATGTGTGTGTGTGTGCGTGTGTGTGTGTGTGTGTCCATCTCCCCACCAGCTCCTTCTGTTGTATCTTTCTCCTTCGACGAGGGGAAGAGTACAACGGTCCTGACTGTGAAGTCCCACCTCCCTCTGAACGACAGGCAGTGGCACTATGTGAGGACGGAGCACAACGTGAAGGAGGCCTCCCTGCAGGTCGACCAGCTCCCTGTCCGCTTCCTGGATGCTCCTGGAGACGGACACCTGACCTTACAGCTCAGCAGCCAGCTGTTTGTTGGTAAGGCTCACCGTCGCCCTAACAACCCTCCAAAACCATTCTTCTTACACCTAACATTGATGACAGGGTCACATTTATTATTAATAAGCTATCTGTATGTTCCCACTAAACCCTCGATGTGCTTCTATGCCTGAATTTAAAACACACCTTCAACATAGCCCGGGCTGGGAGGACGAGGTCAGCCCTTCTGTCGTATTTAGACTCAGCAATGGATTTAAAATCATTGTACACACAATTCATGCTCACACTGTCAGACACAAAGTCTGACACAGTGAGCACACATTCCATTTAACCAGTGGTCATCCTCCTCCCAGGGGGGACGGCATCCCTGCAGAGAGGTTTTCTGGGCTGCATCAGGAGTTTGATGGTCAATGGCATGAGCTTGGACCTGGAGGAGAGGGCCAAGATGACCCCAGGGGTGAGCGCCGGTTGTCCAGGCTATTGCAGCGGTTCCAGCAGTTACTGCCATAACAGAGGGAAGTGTATCGAGAAGAGCAACGGCTACGCCTGCGACTGCTCGCAGTCGGCGTACGGGGGTGCAACCTGTAACCAAGGTGTGTCACAGCCTAAAATCATCTTCTTTTCTGAACATCTGATGATCATTGTTGTCCATTTAAAGCTGCACAGAAAACAGTGTTAGCACACAAGATGGAGTTTTAGTCTCATGCTTTTGGACTGATAAACATTTAAACACCCCTTTGTTTATTATACGGTAGTATATATGTACTGATAATGCCGCCATTGTATTTCCTCTTATATGCCGCTTTTCCACGTACAAGGTTCCATACATGTCAGAACTGCAGTGACAGCTTTTTATAACCTATACGTAAGCAATGGAGGACATGGAGGAGATGGTGAATTTGTCGCTCAGTTTGTGGCTTTTTGTCACAGTCAAAGCACGAGAGGAGACACGGAGCAGAGACAAACTTCCTCTTGACTGCATCCAGCTTTGTGAACGTCTCACCAGCCACCAAACACACACCACCTTCACTGATGCGACCATGTTAAATGAACAGGAGACGAGGCGTTATGAAGGGTCACTGTATCTCTACGTTAAAACTGCTGATAGATTCTTGTGTTGACGGTAGCACTCGGGGCGCCAGTATCCGGCAGTCTGTTCACGTCACATTTTAGTCGAAGCTCAGCTCGCTTCGAACCTCGTAAACCACAAAGAGTTGAGTCATGCTGGACCCATGTAGTGGAAATGGGGAAGTATTTTTATACCCACAACAAACCTACGTTCATGTTGTGTCTCATCTTTCTCGATATTGTCCACAGTTGTTAAAGCGCTGCTCTGTGTCGTGTGTGCACAGAGGTGTCCGTGTCCTTTGACAGAGAGTCCTCGGTGACCTACACCTTCCAGGAGCCCTTCTCTGTGATGCTGAACAGAAGCTCGCAAGCCTCCAGTGCCTCCGTAGAAAGCAGAAGCAGCAGACGGGCGCGAGAGGACATTTCATTCAGCTTCATCACGTCGCAGAGCCCCGCTATGCTCCTGACCGTCAACACCTTCAGCCAGCAGTACATCGCTGTCATCCTGGCGAGGAATGGTACAGAAAAATACTGCATGGGACAATACAACGGTTTATACCACTGACTATTCTTTTTTTGATTGTCCACCAAAAACATGCCAAAACGCTGAATATGACCATTGAATCAATGTCTGCAGACGGTTTAATGTCACTCAGCTTTCCGTTTTTTCCGACTTTGTAATTTTCTCATCATCAACTGGATGTTTCAATGACATGTTGAAACAATATATATATATTTAAAAGTTATCTTCAAGATAAAGATACCAGGGTATGAGATTCAAATTTATTGAAGTTTGAATTATTAATGGGGCAACACAGTGGGGCAATGGTTAGCACTGTCTGCATGGATTCTCTCCAAAAGCAAGCTGAGGTTCATTCACTCTAAATTGTCCGTAGGTGTGAATGTGAGTGTGACTGGTTGTCTGTCCTTCATGTGGCCCTGTGATGAGCTGGGGACTCGCCCAGGGTGGACCCTGCCATGTGCCCGCTGACAGCTGGGATCGGCTCCAGCAGAACCACGACCAGTAACGGGATCAAGCAGAAGCATGATGAATGAATGAATGAATGATTAATTGGCTAAACCGATTCTATTCTGCCTTTCCGTTTTTTAAAAGTTTAATTATCCATTCTTCACTAAAGGGGAACTCCTGCAGCCTGGCACACAGTCCCTGTACAAAAGCATCAATCAGGCATGGAAGAGCTTTCGTCTGTTTGTCTGATAGTTGTGAAGCGCTGAGGCATTCATGTCAGTTTTGTGTTGGGCCTGTAAATATCTGCCGCGCAGCGAAGGGTTGCCATGGTAACATTGCCCGAGGTCTGCCATTGCTGTTGATATTGTGCATGTGCAAGAGAGAGGGGTAGAAGGGGACGGGGTTGTTGGGGTGCAGGTAGGCGGGTATGAGGGAAGGGGAGGCAATTATTAAACATCAGATGGAACAGACACGCATACGTTTACTGTTCAGCAAGACGTCCTTTACACTGAAAGGGAAACTCATCTGCTCAGCTCTTAATTCAGACGGAACGTCCTCTGAACAGTCCTCATTTCTGGACTTCGTCCAGAGATTTTTATCTGCAGATGCTGAAAATGAAACATGATACAAAGCCCTTCTGGCTCCTTGTGATCATTTTGATATCAGCCAGCTACGAGACATCACATATCTTGTTGACCTTTTTATCCGCCAGCATCACACATTTAATCATTGTTGATCAGTGTGATTTGTTTATCTAATTTAGATAAAGCATAATAATAAATATCTTAATGAAAATCTAAGACATCACAGGTGTATTCACCTCTGTTTAGGAATAAATCAGGGTTTTTTTCTGGTTTTCATGTCAGTGAATGGAACTTGAGTCTTCTAAATATACAATAGGGCATCAAACCATCCGGCAGTGCACAGCTGGAATATGTCCTCTGTTGTGTCCAGGGAGTCTGCAGATCTGGTATCATCTTCAGACTGACAGGGAGCCAGATGTGTTCAGCCCCTCCTCCAGCAACCTGGCAGATGGTCGACTCCATCGCGTCCGAATCCACAGAGGAGGAGAGAAACTCTACGTACAGGTGAGGCAGGGAAGATGTCTTCTCCAAGTGGTGACAACAGGGGAGACTTTATGAGCATTTATTTGCAGAACAATTTTTTTTAAAATATCTTATTGACTTTGGTGTTGATTAAAACTTGCTAAAGATGTCATGAAATGTGGAGATCTATCAATCTAAAATCAATTTGGTGAACTGCAAAGAAAAGGAGGAGGCCATTTTTTAAGGACTTCTAGACATGCAGGTCGGTTCTGTACAAACAGAGGAGACATGTATGCACGAGTTAATGTCCCTCAGAGTCACTGGAGAATTAACAACCACTGCTGGAGACATCACTTGTCTCGGTGCACCGTCATCATTTCATCTCCTCGCTTTAGGAGACCCATATTCACACACACCAATAGCCATCAATCACAGCTGTCATCATGTCACTGTCACCGCTGTGACGGCCGCCAGGAGCACTAACCAAACAATGACAACGATAAGAGCCCAACAGGGACTCATTACCTGAGATCTGTCTGCTTCACTTGATCGTAACTAAGAACATTTCAAACTGGAAAAGCACTCGGAGAGCGCAGACCTCCACCAAGCAGCTCATTCCCACCCATATTTTGGTTCATACTTTTATTGTCCCCTGACAATGTCCCTGTCTCACAATAAATAAGAACCCTTAAACAGATTCCTGGATCCAGATCCAGGTTCCAGAACACTACCAACATTTAATCATCTGGTCCTGGTCCCATTATCAGCATTTCCTAAACATTTCATGGAAATCTGTTCACAACGTTTGGAGTTATTGGCGGAGGTAATAACTGTTGTGTCACCATATTGTTTCTCTGTTCAACCAGGTTGACCAGGACATCCACAGGAAGTACACCCTGTCCTTAGATGGAGAACTGATCCTGATCAGAACCTTGACACTGGGCAAAGTTGGCAGTAAGTCCACACCTGTGGCTGGAGAGACATCTCTACTGGAATACTAAAGACATTCAGGATTGATCACATACCTTGGTATAAAGAGAAGGAGAGTAATATTTGATGAGAGTATCTGCTCTTCAACAACAAACCATCTTAGATCTGTCTGTGAGTCAGACATATCACATGTTTGGGGAAAACTAAAAAAGCCCACCAGTGTTTTCATGCGATTCAGCACTGAATAAGATGAAATGTGTGTAAAATGTGAACTCAAGATCAAGTCGGTCTCATAACTTGATTATGTGACGCATGTTCCTTCAAAGAGACAGTGTCCCACCATTACCCTTCTGTTCTGCGTCAATACAATAAGTGCTGCCATCATTCTTTGGCTTTCTGTGATCACAATGGTGAAGTGTTCATCATGTCTCTGTAGGAGGGGACGTCTTCAGCAAGGAGGTGATGCAAGCAGCTTCTAAAGGTTTCGTCGGCTGCCTCTCCTTGGTCCAGTTCAACAACGTGGCTCTACTGAAGGCCGCGCTGACAAATCGTGGAAGCTCATTGGTCACTATCCGGGGCCCACTGGTCCAGTCGAATTGTGGCGCTCTGGCGGACTTGTCCTCACACACTCTGAAAGGTAACACGCTCTCCTCTCACACTAATGTATTATTGATTTGGGTACGTCAGAAACATTTATCAGTCCCAATGTTGTGATCGCAGCTATTAATGCATATTCGACCAATCCCTGTGAATTTTGTGTAATTGTACCCCTTTACCAATCCTCCTCGTCTATTGCAAAGACATAGATCTGACCCGTCCTCAACACACAGCCTACATAACCGATGGGACAGTTGTGAGTGATTTTCCTCCGCTGCCTCCACTGAGACATTTCTGGTCCAGTGTTTTTCTTTGTTTACTTCCAGCAATAGTGACTTTCTGACTGAAAGTGATTGTGCAGTGTGCAGATAGGAGTTTGCAATCACAAACTGCCTGTAGTATGCAAAAAAAAGAGGCTGTAGTTTCTGCTGCTCCTCCAAGAACTGGAAGGTCACATGATCACCATGTTGCGTAGTGACACTTCTGTGGTCTGTTTTGAAGTTACACTTGTTATGGATTCAGGGCTGGGTATTCATAATCTTACATTCAGTCTTAACTGATGATACTTTTTGGAATATTCAGCAGGTACATATCTTTGTGTCCAAATAAAGCATATGTATTGCATTGTTGGGAATCTGAATATTTTGCCTTTTTGGTAGGGTTAGTTGGAGCATTATTGAATAATATATTATTACATTATGGTTATAAACAGTGAACACTGACTACTTCCACAGTTTCATCACAACAAACACAAAATCAAGTAATTTAATCTCGTATAATTCCTGCAAAAGCCTGAAAGGACTAATTTAATATTGTTTATCATTATTATTTTATTGTTTTTTTATGCTTTATTCTTTTTTTCTTCGCATGGAGGCTGTGACTTGGTAAATCCTTTCTGGAGGTAGCGTCCTTTGAATCCCCTTTATTTGGAACATAGCTTAAGTCATGTGACATTTGATTTAGGGAGATTTATTTCTTGCGCAGTCACATTGTGATGTGAAGACTGATGGCTCATTTGATGAGTCCTAATTGCATTTACATTGAGGCTCCCTTTTCATCACCCAGCACACACATTGGAGCAGAGACTGCAGCTCACTGCTAGTAGCAAAATGGGTATTTGTGACAGTTTTCTCCTGCATGAAAATCGTTCATTAATTAAGTCTGATTAAGTCTTTCTTGCTTTTGCAGATCAGGCTGTGGCACCAAATAAAGAAAAGACACAAGATGGCCATGGAAGTCAAAAGGATTTGGCTGTAATCGCAGGTATGTTTCTCTTCTTTCTCCTGTGCCGCTCCACTTCTCTTGAGTCCACAATACAACCGGGCCGATGGGGCAGGCGTCAAGCTTTGTAAAAGGTCCATGCTGTGATCTTGTGCTTACAGCTGCACTGATAGAACTTTGACAAAGATTATTAACTCACAGAGTCAGTTTAATGTCTTTACAGTGAATGAAACAAATGGTTTTCGTTCACCAGCACCTTAACTGTTATGTTTGAAAACTAAACTGAACGTGGGGATGATGGAAGTCAATGGATGTTCAGGTGGGGCACTTATGAGTGAGGCAGGACGTCTCCTTTTTGTCAGAGAAAAGGAAAGTGAGCCAGAATCCCCAGGCACCTATTTTCTTTTGAGATGGAGGGACTTTTGCACTCCAGAACTGGCCTGAAGCGGACATTAATATGGTGGAGGTGCATGGGGGGGTCCCAAGCTGTATCAATTCAGGCTGTCATCTCCAGTAATGCCTGCAGCTGTCGTAGGCTGAACTCCAGTGAGTGATGGTACCTCGATCAGAATATATTTAAAAACGAGCCCAGGTTGATAAATCTGACATTGCAAGATTATATTTCACATTTACCCACTGACTCTCACAGGTCCTCTGATTAGAGAATATTATTTTATATGTAAAAATCACAACAGAGCGTCCCCTACTCCGCTTAGCGTTTGTCAGCATTCACCTCACGTCTGACGCTGATTTAATACAACAGATGGCACAATAAACCATTCTCATGAGGCTTCATCACAGTCATATGATTTACTTTACAGCTCATGTTTACGTGAGCGCTACCTGCCTGTCGGCAGGTGGACCCAAATGTAGAGACATTTAGATATTCAGATATTTATTTACACATAGCAGTGGAGAAGCTGTTATGTGTGTTATCTGTAGCCGTTGTGGTGGTGTTTCTATCGGAGGTTCATTCTACAAACCAGCAGTACATCCATGATGTCATAATTTGCCAAACTGCGTCTTTTTCTGTCACTCTAATTCACAGTGGGAAAAAAAAAATCCCTTTGGAGGTGAAAATGCCAATGTGTACCATCTAAAACAACAAGCAGAAACAGGTTTTCATAAATACACATTAGTGTCGACAGGGGCTCGAGAGACTGGGAAACGAGAGAGGTGAGAGCACACGAGGAGGGAAGCAGGGAGCTGATTGTCCGTAAAGACGAAGAGAAACAAGGGAGGATGCAGAGCTAACAAGATGACAAGACACAAGTGAGGCAGAGCGCAAACAAGCAGGAAACAGGGTGAAAGAGTCAAATCTTAAATACATCCAAGCTGGACAATTAATAACTAAAAACAGAAAACAGGGAACGACAAACAAGTAAACAGAAGAAAAGACAGATACGCTCAGATGTGAGACAGTGGGGAAGATCCAGGAAAAGGTTCAACTAAGGTCCAGTGTCCAAAACTAAACCATCTTCTTCTTAGTGAGTTTGTTTACAACGCACATGGTTTGTGCACATGCGCCATGTCTTACTCGCTGTTGGTGTATTTCTGTGGCAGTGTTACAGCACCACCTACAGGCCTGGAAGATATACTACAGCGTTTCCAGTGGTTTCGTGTGGACGCACACATTTCTGGAGATGATTCTGAACGTTTTCAAACAATACCAGTTCCGTATCCGTTCCATTCAGAGGAATTCATGTGTGATATAGAAATGATTTCCATTGAATGAAAGCTCTTTGGCCTCTGGTTCTTGCTAATCCATCCTCCCTGCTGTTCTTTAGGAGTAGTATCAGCGGTGGTCTTCATTGCTGTGTGTGCACTGGCTGTGATGACCCGCCTCCTCTACCAGCGGCGGCAGGCCCAGCAGACCAACAGCAGCATGAAACAGGAGCACAGTCCCAGCACGTACACAGACTACAGGACAGAGATCCACAACTCAGTCAGGGACATGAAGGAGTACTATATCTGACGACAGCGGTGGCTGCAGCCACAAACTTACCTCTCTTCATGTAAAGAACTCACTTGATGTGAATGCGCTGCTGATGCATTCCAGCACAAAACAGACCTGGAGGTCCCCCAGGAACTCTCGCTGGCTGTAGCTGGTGGTCTACTTTCTAAACACTCCGCTGCAAGTTCTCGCTTCTCAGTGGCTGAGTCTTTAGAGCTGTTAGTGTTTTTTTCATGTCAGTGAAACTGTCTGAATCAAGCTGCTGTTGTTGCAAAAAGCATTAAGCAAGATGAATGTTAGCAAAGAAGGGGGGAGGGGGGGATGTAAGAAATGTTTTGTCTGAAAATTTCGTGATGCTCAATATTCCCACATTCCAGTGGGATATTGTTCTTGCAAGTCAGGAAATGTGAGCCAGGTCTGTAAGATACGTGCACATCCGCCCGCTGCTGTCCTTGTTTTCTCAGTGGTGGTGAATGTTGTAGCAGAAGAAAAAGGGGCCAATACTACCTATACTGTATGAGTGCCTAATGTAAATATTTTTTATTTTTACAATTCATGCCTGTGATTTACACAGATGGGAGCTCATAAAATAAACATTTCCCAGTCACACGCAATAACACAGCACATTGCCCCTCCACCCACATCAAATAACGGTGTTCCCAGCTCGTCACATGGTGACACTCCGTCTCTCCCACAAGACACTTTGGTGTCATTACCGCCAATAAAAGATGCAACTGGCTTATGCCATCAATATCTTGCAACAGACTGCAAAAGAAAGCAAAAACATACCGGGAAATGAATTTTACAGATGACTCAGCTCTCTAAATGCTTTTCAGAACCATTGAAGTAGTTATTACTTGGCAAGTAGGGAGGCGCTCCAAAATTATATCATATTTCCAGGTATAGCAAATTTCTGAAAAGTATATGAAAATTTCAACAGTTTGCATTCAGATATTTAGTCAAAGCTAAACCAATTTTTTGTGTTGACTGGTGTGAAATCAACAGCAGTGACCCCATTAAATAAATTACAGAACACTCACTAATTATTCCCCAACACTGCTAGAAGCATGTGACAAGTCTTCAGAGCGTCACCATGGCCTGCACTCCTATCATCACTACAGGGCTGTGTTGTTTTGTTGCCTTTGCTGTCATTATTAGTTTCCAAGACTGTGTGTTCTTCAGTTAGTTTCATTTTCAGTTGTATCGCCCCTTTTGGATGAGACAGGTCGTGTCAAGAGATTCAGATTTTGTACAAAAGATAACAACGGTTCTACCAAATCCCACAAAAGTTGTGCGTAAGAGTTAATGTATGTCATACTGTTAACATACCAAAAAAACGAATAGCGCTGTCGCTATAGGCGCAAAAAACCGCAACTGGCTGGGTAAATATTGTGGGGTTTGGGGGACAAACGAAAAACGAAATGTGTGTGTGTGTGTGTGTGTGTGTGTGTGTGTGTGTGTGTGTGTGTGTGTGTGTGTGTGTGTGTGTGTGTGTCATGACGGTCTTTACGTTTGAGTTGCTGGATAGTCTCAGATGTGAACCGCTGTGACAAACCTCCGTCGTGAGCTGGGACAATGATCAGACCATCAGCCCCGTTTGCCAAAGCCTGGATGTTGAAAGCAAACCATGAAATCCAAGAAGCGTTTGGGTTTGTTGACCTTGTACATATCAGATCTGTACCTCTCAAAGCTCTTGAGAATTACAGGATTGCAAGTCTTGTCCGTGTAAGTAAGCACTCATGTTCCGTTGATGAATTAAGTAATAATAATTCTGTTCTTTCTTCTCCTTCTGTATTATTTTTCCTGCCAGAAACATTTGTGTATATTGTATCTTGAGAACAGAACATTAATTTCAAGAATGAATAAAAGGATTATAGTATTTTAAATAAATATGCATAGCAATTATTTGTTATGTTTAATTATTCAATGAATTACACAGTCGGACATATTTGCAGGCTAATACAACGTCAGCTCTGGTGTATTTTCAGCTCATTGGCAGGAAGAGTCGAACGCTCCATGCACAGTGAAGTAATACCATGTACCATTGCTAATCGCTACCTTCATAAAATCCTTCCAAATATCAGCTGAGTTGTCCAGGGGGGCTGACACTAGCTCATGGAACAAGCGGACGATGGTGTTACTAACACTGTGGTGCTTAAAACTAGTGGTACCAAGTTTAATTGTTTTTAATTTAAACTTTAAGACAGCTCTGTTGGGTTTCTGTAAATGAGTTAGACTCCAGCTGAAAAGCGCCCTCTGGTATGATTCCGTTGGTGCTTTGGTGTTTCCGTGACCTTGTATGCACCAGCTCGTTTCTGATTCCCCATTTTCAAACTGCCAGAGCCCTTTGACTTTCTGTTACCAGCTGATTACACGACCAGTCAGAACTACCTGTACCTGAACTACCCCTGGACACTCTGTGGACCCTGAACCAGCAAGATGAGTTGGAAAAATGTATGGCTCCACTCCGTACATATTCCTCTGCCTTCGAGGGGCTGCAGAGCTGGAGGTAAGAATTCTGACCTTGTACCAATTTCAGGATGCAGAGAAGCTGTTGGACTGAGGTGTGCACATTGCTTTCTCTGAGGAGTTGGACTCCACTGTCCCCTGTGCAGACACTGCTATAGTCGCTGCTCCTGCATCCAAGCACACACACACACACACACACACACACACACTCCGATCGCTTCATCCTCCAAAGAGGATCTCTGGATTCAGCTCTGGGCTGAACCCAAGGCACGTGTTAGCACCAGTCCATGGAACTGGAGTCCTGGACAGAGATCTCTGAAGTCGGATGTCTGAATCTCTCATTACCTCTGCATACTACCACAGTTTTCAGACTTTGAACTTTGTTGCAGATCAAAAAGTCCCCTTTCAATACGTCTGACTGTTGCTTCACAACGTCGAAGGCTCCTGTGTGTATGATAAGAGATTCACTGATGTTCATCAGTGATCTTCTGGGTTTTGTTTTGTTTTTTTGACATATCAGTGACTGTACGGTTGGACAGAGAACCTTGGTGTTCTGTTCTGTCACAGCTCATTCACAGCTCCATCACCAGCAGTCAGTCTTGGACCAGTCAGGATCTTCTCAAAGTGGGTAAAACTCTGTTCACTAGTTGGGTCCCTGAATCTTGGTTTGCTCTTATTTCTTGTAGTAGCTCTGCTTTGGGGTTGATGACGCAGTCGTTTGTGATAGTAGTGCAGGACGACCAGTTTCACCTCTAATCTCCACCTGCTGCGTTCTGTCTGTCAACCGTCTTCTCATATCCAAGGGAAGTGTTTGTCTTAACCTGATTTATTTGTGGCTTAGCACCATGAGAGTTCTGGGACCGACTACTGGAGGATTCATCCCTCCTGACACGGTCCTCCTTGTTGGTGAGGCCAATTAGCCTGCCCCTGTTCACTTTTTGAGTAATCTGTGGACTGATTTCATTCCAATATTTTCAATTTATCTCCACATTCACTTCAAGCTGGCAGCTGTGGCTCAGTTGGTTGAGCAGGTCATACAGTGACCAGAGGGTCCTTTAGGGTCCAAGATGAACCCTAAACTGTCCCGTGGGTCAATTGTATGTCAAAGCACTTTGGGCGCCATGAAGGTGTAGAAAAGTGAAGTCCGTTTACCATTCAAGCCCGTGAATCTTTGTTTCTGGTCATGCAAGGATAAGGGAGGCATTTTTCTGCTAATTAGCTGTAGTTAGCTGAGCTCCCCACTCCCAGGCGGTAGTGCCGGAGAGCAAAGCTTAAGGGAGGATGAAAGTTACCCATCAAATTGTAACTGATTATATGAAAATATGGTGACACCCTCTCTATGTATGTTGACGGTCTATGCTCTCTATCTACACATGTACACACTCCACGCAAACAATCTTGAGTAACAAACCAGAGAGACTCTTATCTATGTGATAGATAAAAAATCATTGCTCAGAAGAACCGATGCCATCTGTCTGTGTATTTCCTGGCAGCCTACACAAATGAGCAGTGACTAATTACTTACTTCTGAGGTAATAAGCTGCCACGTGCAGGATGCTTCCTGTATGAGCCACAAAAAGGATTTCAAGATCCACACAACATCATCACAGCAAGAAACTGTCCGTGAACAAGTTGATTGTTGTTTGTACAACCTTGATATTCTTCAGTATTTGTTTGTTTGTTTCTAATAACTGCCGTTGAGTGAGCTAGCAGAGGACAGCAGAGGACCAAGTCATCCGAGCCGTTTCAGACACCAAAGCCCCAGCAACAGGCTTTAAGTTCTGGAGCAAAGAGCGACGTAAATTACAGATGCGGGTGTGACAGGCTCATACTTCATAACTCCTATTCAACAGTCTGTCTGCAGATATTCACAATGCTGGAACAACCAGCCTCCACCAACAGCTGACATCTGACTGACGGTAGGTAGGTAGTCCACAGTACCGTTTTAGCCCACAGTAAGACAGTCCAGAGTTTCTGAGGGGGTATCACACTGAACTTCAAACAGAATATAGCGACAATCATCACAGACCGTGGATGAGGTCACACACACACACATAGATGACTACTCCCCTACGAGGTTTCTTGACCAGGGCAGTCCAGAGCAACATGCCATTAGCCCAGAAGTCGCTGCTTAAATGGGAGTGGTGGGGTGGCGAGGGCCACCTGCAGCCAGTGGCCCGAAATTCAAGGGTCAACCTTCAGAGGGCACCACAGCGCACATTTGCTGTCAACTTCAAGAGTTTTGGTGTCAGTTTGGCGACCACTCCCCAGAGAGCCTTCTCACATGAACAATTACCTGACTCACCGAAGTGAGACGTCCTGAAGTGAACCCAAAGACGACGTGATGTCAGCGATGGAGGTCATCACTCTGTATTTCATAACTTCTGCCTCAGCAAGGGACCTGCTCTTGGAGCCAGATGATGAGTGCATACAACTGTAGAGCAGAGGACAAGCAATCTGCGAATAATTCATGCTGCTGCTGGAAATATCAAACTGAGACATTGTGGTATCCCGACGCTTTGCATGGCTCGGCTGGAAACCATTTATAGTACAAAGAGACACATTTCTTCTTCCATATCTTTTGTATCAATGATAAAACAGCCACCGTACAGACTCCCAGTGCCCCCCCCCCCCCCCACACACACCTTTCTGCAGCCTCTCTGGCTCTCATCTCCGTTCCCTCTCTCACCTCTGCCACCATTTGCCCGAGATCTCCTGCAGATCCTTTGTAACCTCCACGACATTACCTGTCGCCTGTCTAAGAGTGGCTGTCATTTCATTGTGGCTGTTGTGGACAGGTGGCATCGCTGACATCCAGAGCCCAATTGCCTCATCCATCAAACTGTACCTCTTCCAAGATGTGGCGGTGGTTTTGCATCCCAGCTGTGTTGCTAACTCCAGCATTCCAAGCCCTTTGGAAGGACGACAGCAAAAACATCTGAAACGTACCATTGTTTCACCGTTCAATCGTCCAATTAATAGAATTAAACTGGCTAAAATGTATCATGTACAGTAGGTCACAGACTGTGTACCAGATATCGGGAGGGGAAACATTTCTACTGTCGTGTGCCTGAATCAGGGAAAACACTGGTATTATAGTTCTTTGCAGTCAGAAAAAGATACAATTTGTGGCTAATTTAGACATGAAACCACAATAATTCATTTATTCAGTTGTGGTTGTTGAAATGTGGTGACATGAAAGCACATATTGTGATGTTTTGGTCCTTCAAAAAAAACATCTGATTTACAGGTCTCACTGTGTAAAGGATGTAATATATCATATCATTAGCTGCTGTTTGTACTATACCATCGCGAAAGGAGAACTGAAATATTTGACTTGCATTTTTTTTTTCTTCAACTTCAAATCCGTCTAAAAATTAAATATTTTCAAACTCCCAGTTGTGTATGAACTCTAAATCATGCTCTGCAGCAAGTGTACACATAAAAGATAATGAGCACGTCAATTTTACTTCAATTTTTAATGATGTAAACCACTTTTTCAAAAAGGGGTTCACGTTGGGTCAGGACGGCAGGAATAACAATCGCATAGAATCCGTAGCAAAGGGAGTTCTGCATTTACATCAACAGGAAATATGTCAGAAAATTGTGTTTGTAAAGACACGAGTTTGTAATACTAGACGGGGTGAATGTCAAAATGGGGTTGCAGCACGAGTTCCTCATTACAGAGATGATTGCACCGTCAGTCGTGTTAATTCAGAGCTGTCGGAGAGGATAGAATCCAACTTTTAAAAAAAACATGCTCTTCCCTATTACCTCTATCCAAAAGGCTTTCTAACCATTGCTTCTTCAGAGACGTCCTTTCTTGAAGATGATCATGAAAAATGGTCAGAAATAGAGCTGACACCAAGAATTTGCTTATGCTTCGTAAGTATAATTAGCTGAAAGGTTAAAATAATGTCACGTCATGATCTTCAGTGTCCCTGAGGATGTATTTAAAAAATAGCTTTGAATTTGTTACAAAGTCATTTATCAAACGCAAGACAACAATGAAGGTTTCTGTTCACATTGTTGCCTGCAGACATCAGGGACCTTACAGCTCAGCAGAGGCGATGATTACCTTCTTCTCCTGAAGTGAATTGAATCTCCAAATAATGTTAATAGTACACTGACTTTTAACCTACAGAAAGGCTTCTCTTCGTTCCTGGACATCTGTTATTAGAGTATTTGTGTAACTAGACAAGAAAGAACAGTTTTAGTGTCGTCATAGCAACAATGAAGTTTGACAGAGGAAGGAAGAAGAGAGAGTCAGTGTAAAACTATTACATTTAAAAGACAGCAAACAAAATTGCCATCATTTGATTTCTTTTGATTTCAAATTATGATTCAGTGATTGGAAAACAAGACTACTGCACTACTTGTAGCATGTAGAGGCCTGTGGACTGTGTCTGAAGAGTCAACTGCCTCCTCGATTTTTACGATTACGATTTTTTTTAAGATATATGAATTAGACAGAGGGTGACGCGGTGGTGCAGTGGTTTGCACTGTCGCCTTATAGCAAGAAGGTCCCTGGTTCGCATCTGTGATCTTTTGATTTTTCCGTGTGGATGCTCTCCCCGTACCTGCCTGGGTTCTCTCCGGGTTCCTCCCACCTCCAAAAGCATGCACTCTGAACTGGGTGTGAGTGTGAGTGTGAATGGGTGTCTGTACGATGTACGAATACTAATTAGGGTTAGAAGCCCCTTTTCCCGGGACAAATCCTGCAGACAATCCGGAAAGCAACACTGCCATCTGCTGACAAGGTCTTACAGGAAGTCATCAGACCATCCAAGCCTCGCCCCCCAACACATACACACCCTTCCTGTTCTGTGTATCTATCCTCGTCTCAGAGCTGGTTGTGACTGATGGATGAACCCCAGCATCAGTGATCTTCTCTCAGCCTAATCTCTGAGTCACTGCCAGCCCCCCCTCCCCTGTGGGATTGACTTCCTATAGCGTTAAATTCGTTTTAATCCTGGGAGTATTAGATGAAAGTCAACTTGCATGAAGAGGCTGTGAAACCCTAAACATGGCCAGGCGGGTGACACCAGATGACATGGACACGCTGGTCGTAACTGAACTGAAAGTCACTTCTCCTTGTCTGTGGAAGTAATCCAACTCCCTGAAATTCAACTTCAACACAGAAAATCGTAGACATTTGGGACCACCCTGTTTGTTTCGTTGGACATGGCATTCTTGTGAGCGTTCGTCCATCCAAAGCTGTCTGAGGCTGAGCTGGCACCATCCTGTGGGGAAGCCTCTCTCTGGGCCACTCCAGCTCCAGCGGTGGAGAGCTGCTGACGACTAGCTGTGATAATTACTATGACTCCGAGTAATGAAAGGGGTTGGAGTTAATCACCAATCGTGCCTCTCAATGTCCTTGGTGACTCTTTGAATGATTTATTGCCTTTGGAATCAGTTTCAGATAACGATAATTACATTTCATCATTGTAATGGTAAAAGTACTTCTCTTTGCAAGAGTCACACTTGCAGCAGCAGAATTTCTTTTCCTGTCTACTTTGCTGAGTGAAAAGATTTGTATCATTGCTCAGCTCTCTATAATTTGCAAAGTGTTGATATTCTTGAAATAATAAATCTATTCTTAAAATACATATATGAGTCTGTTTTACATGTAACATATGTGTATGTGTATATATGCTTTTGATATCTGACATTATCATTTTATTTTTATCCTTGTATTTTGTCTAATTCAAGCAGCCCCTCTTGAGTTTTTATATTTTCATGGATATATTGATATTTATTTATTAGGCCTATTTTTTTATGTTTCTATTTTATTTCATGGGATCTGTCTTCTGTAGCCTTTTCTTCCCGTATGCCTCCTGTTTCCTCGGTTCTGTTTTTCATTATTCTTGTACCACATACCGCCACCTTCAGATACAGCACTGGACATGTTTTAGAGAACCTGAACTTCAGCTGGACTACATCTGGGGCCTCAGATTTTCGTAAAGAGTAACTTAACCTCTAAACCAAATCTACACTAATTACGCTGATCCCACAACATTTTTGCATGTATGAGATTCCAGAAATGTGCCTTCATTGTGTTTGTGTTTGAAAATATTCATCATATCTTGGCGTGGATGGAATCATGTCTGGATGACAACAGAAAGACATTTTCTTGATTGAAAATGTTTTTATTATTATTACATAGTATATTATTAGGATGTACAACAGTGGATACAGCTGACAGAGCTGATCAGCCAGTGTGGAGGGTTGAATCCGTCTCAGGCTCATTGGCCTCCCGTGGAGTCTCACTTGAGCCAGATGTATTTGTCTCCAACGTCAGCATTATAACCAGGAGCATACTTCTTCCCTGGGAGCTGAAAGGAAAACCAGAAATTGAAAACGGGCGCAATCAAAATGCGCAGATCGTGTCATTGCAGCACCAGCAGAGGCTTCTGAGGACTTTTTCTTTTGACGATGCAGATAAAAGAAACTGAACGAGACATTAACAATAAAAATCAGGTCAGATTAGTTCTGCCATAGAATTCTCAACGGAAGCTGCATCAGCGTTGCGAATGTCCTTCCATGACTTTACTGAGGGAAACGTTCTGTCATCAGCCTGCTACAGCATCACATTAAAGCCTTTCCCAGCAGGGAGTGACTCAAGTTCTCCAGTCAGATATTCCACACCTGAGATTTAACTTTCCCAAACGTCAAACGACAACAAATGATGAGGCGTCAAATGTCTTCTTTTATCCACAAATCACACATATTCTGTTACTATATATTTGGACCGAAATATCTCTCCTCCAACCTGTCAACTGAAACTGCATATGTGGATGAATACATCAGACAAGTGTTAGATACATGCCATGATCAATTCCAGGATATTTCATTGTTTTGTAAGTTCTGGCCTTATTATGACAATTTAAAAATAAGGAATAATGTCTAGAATCTAGATTTAATGTTTGAGGAGTTAAAGAGAGGATGGTACTACCAAATCTTTTAGTGACTTCACTATTTCATATCTTCTCTCCAAAATATGGCATATAATGTGAATAATGTGGGAATACAAGTGTTTGATAATATAAATAATATAGTACAGCATAGCAATACACACAAAAATAGTAAAATTGTGATCATTTGTTTGTGACACCAAACTCATCCCCACCTCGGACTAAAGTGAATTCTACACATGAATACTCTATTTGTGGTTCATACAATATTTCAACCACCTCTGCAGGAATCAGGGAGAGACAGAAAGAATTGGATTGTGTGTCAACATACCGATTTATAGGTGTAGTATTTTTCATCAAAGTCATGGGCCCCGATGGTGATTTCTGGCAGAAACTTTGGTATGTGGGTCAAACACGCCACCCTGTGTTTGTCCTCCACACTGAAACAAACAGACAAAGCCCATCATAGCAAAGTATATTAACACATGATCATCATTTGAACTGGAACACTTCTGCCAAGAGCAGAATGCAGGAGCAAAAGTCATGTGTCAACAGGCAGAGGGCACCACTATGCAATACATCAGTTTGGGCTTTAATTACACTGTGAAAGGACACCTGTCAGCTGGGAAGCACTGCTCCATGATGATTTACAGCCAGGGACAGTAAACATGTGCACTGGCACATTTAAGATTTAAGTGTTTATTTATTTAATCTCACATGAGAAATTCTAAACAAATATCACAACATCTGAGATGATGAAGCTGGAAAAAAATAAAAAAAATGGAAAAAAATAAATAATCCTAAACATCCACTGAAATTCTCTGCGGAATAGCTCAAGAAATACAAGCTGCAGTTCCCTGACTGAAACAATTGAAAATCTGTGGGAGATGCTTGCCAGGCAGCCAAAGAATGCTGCACAGCTGGGGGCGTTTTGGACGGACTGGGAGGGAAAGCCAGACACAGTCTTTGCCACCTTCGTTCTACAGTGTTACTTGTCAGCAGGTGGATACTACTGGACTGTGCATTGGACTGAAAATGTGGTTGGACACTTTGCTTTGAAGTGAAAATTTGCGGTCTGAAAAACTCACAGCATTCTCATGTGATGGTAGGTGACATCATCCTGCTCCAGCCATGGTCCTTTGTCAAACTTCAAATACTCAATGTCCTCTGCCACCTGGGGACAAAACATATACAACATTATGTTGGCACATAACGAGGGACAAACAAAGGAGGGAAATGTCAGTCCTGGCCACCGAGTTCTGAACTCAGATATTTGCTATCTAGTCGCTGCACGTTTCTGATTTTGACCCCCTCATTTTTATGAATATACAGGGACATCAGAAGCTTAGTCTAGCTCTTAACAAATCAGGAAAGTGAAAAAATATAATGAAGCATGTCTTTGGTCATTTTTAATCAGTTGCTTCCCGACATGCAAAACACGTCTGCCAGTATTAAACACTGGGACGTCACTTCAGTCAGCTGGTCAGATGGTTCATTGTTAAATTTAAAGACTCAGTTATCAGATAATTTCTTTCATGTCCATGCAAAATGACATTTGAATGAATATCCCTCTTGCATTTGCAGCACCAACCCAAGAACTGACAAGAGAAACTTGTGAACAGTTTTCCGTTTTCTTACCCTCTCAACATCTTGAGCTTGCATTGTGTCGTAGGCCAGCAGTTCTGATTTTTCACTGAGGAAGACACACAAATATTGTCTCAGGCTGTTTCTGTGAGTGCGTGCAGCCATGCTAGCAGCTTCACAAACCACCATGGGCTAAATGTGGAAATCAGCATCATGAAGGAAATGACGACGTGCTAGAGGTGATATGGTTGTCATGTAAACAATCCTACTTTAGTCTGGTAACATGCTAGCACATGCTAATTTGCACTAACAAGTTTGAGAACAAGTCAGAACCCTCATCCTGCACATTCTAAACGAATCGGTGCAGTGTACTACCAGACGGGTATAGTCTCCACTGGCTGGTATGTCAGATGTTAATGAGGGAGAAGCCTGCAGGCTCCTCGACAGTGGGTCACTGTCGTCTCTCATGGCACAAGATGGAATTATGGGCAAACAACACTGATTGGTTTGTAAACTTATTTAATTTCCCAGGTATTTCACTAAAAAAAGACTAAAGACATTGTGGACTAGCGAGATAAATGGTTTACCTGATTGTAGGCAGGAAGGACTTCTTATAGGTGTCCTCAATGCTCTTCAAATATGCCAAAGGCACATTCTGAAGATAGGACTATGAATTGAAAATAGAAATAAAAAGTTCTAATTTAAAATAACAAGGTTATTAAGGTTATTATTCTGCATTCAAATCCACATCAACGCCATTCTGGTTTACTTTAAGACGTAACAATGAAATATGTGCAAATAAGTAGGAACCTTGCTGCTCTGTTTCAGCTTCTTCTGCACCTCCTCAGCCGGAAGGTCCACATAAATGACCAGGTGCGGAGGCAGGAACTCACAAATGCTGATGTCTTTAATCTCATTGTAGTGCTGCACACCTGCAAGGGGAACAAGCACATCATGTGACGGCTACAACTTGTTTAGAAACACAACAAGAGGACACAACTTTATTTCACTTGATGATTTCTTCTTATACAAAATCTAAATAAAATGAACTGAAGTATGAAAAGCTCATTAATAGAAAATGCTTGAGGCTGTTATCTTTCTGCAGGATGATAACTGAAGTCCATATTTCACCATGTCAAATGTCAGCTTACATTCCTTCCTGATGTAGCCCTGTTTGAACATGGCCTCCAGAAAGACCATGTCGCTGAAGGGGGAACGCTCCAGGACCACTCCTTGGCCTTTAACACAGAACATGAGGATGACTCACACACTGAAGCCTGTGATGTATACACACATTATTACAATAAAGCAAACAGTAGTAATCGGATACTATGATTTATTTATTTTGTAACCTGAACACTGCATTGGTTTCAAAATCAGTTAATGAACCTACGAGCTTCACTTGCATCACATGTTTCAGGTCAGAAAATTCAGGATCCCAGTCTAGATTATTCCATACCTGTGGTGAGCAGGTGTTCTATGGCATCCGAGTACTGAAGCAGCCTCATGATGTACATCCACAGCTGCAGCCTGTAGCTGTTTCCATCAGCAGCTTTGGGATCCGTGTAGAACTTCTCCAGACTGCACATCCCATTGAAGTCAACAGGGAGGGGCTCCTTTTGTCCAGTCATCTTATCCAAGTAGAAAGTGTCAGGCTCGGGCATGTAAAGCATCCCTGGACACAGGGACAGCCACTCATGTCTTCTGTGCATATGTAGTGCTCAAACATTTGAAATGTGTAGTATTTATCTTGTGCCGGTCTAGTTCACTGGCTCATTAGCCCAATTTGTCTACATTCTTTTGCCAGTCCTAAGGAGGGAAGTCTGCAGTCAAATACTTACCCAGCTTGTCAGCCAGCTTCTGGGCAAGTGCTCCTTTCCCTGAGGCCAAGTTTCCATCCACAGAGATGATTTTGCTGTATTGGTTTAGACGGGGTGTTGTCCTCTCCCCAAGTGCATATGCCCACCAGCCATACTGCAAGTTTCTCACTGAGGTGGTATGAACACCTGCCTGAATGACAGACATGACACTTCACCAGTAAATGAACGGGGAAATGCATTGATCCCTTGGCATCAAGAACCTCAACCTCCAGTAGCTGCACAACACCAGAAGAAACAAAAAATAGAATATCAAACATTACACACAAATTAGTGTATATAAAAATATCCAACTTATGAGAAGTAGCACAGCATATACAATATAAAAAGTAGCACACACATATATATATACTCTCACACACACAATAGAAACCACAAATTAACATGTAATTTGAAATACGCATATATTGTCAAGTCAAAAAAACGATTGAGAAAAAAAACGTGTCCATTGCATTTTATTGTAAGTCCGAGAGACTTATTATAGTGTAATAAATAATAATAATAAAAAGTTGCATAGTTTCATAAATAATAATAATAAAAAGTTGGACTTTGAGGTTAAAAGCCTGATTGAGGTGAGCTAGCTAAACAAGATGGACTGTGGTAATTGGGATTACTTATCTTTATTGACTATAAAAATCCATAATGGAACGGTAGTAAAATAACATTTATGTTGATGTCCCGTCAGCTGTTTCGTTGACAGTTTTCTCCCCCGATAATGTAAGCATTTATCAAGTAGCTTGTTAGCCACCTCCTGTGATGCTAGCGGCTGAAAAGCTAGCTTGCTAACTAGCTATGTCAGCTTGTCCTTGCGGAAGATGGACACCAAAAAGAGCGGGGTCGGTGTGGTTTCTGTCCGTACCTTCTGAACAGTATTAACCGCTTTGAGCACAGTTGATCCCGATGGGATGACCAGTCGGATCACCCTCAGGGCCATGACTTACTGTCCTCCAAAAAACCCTCCGACCTGACCCGAAAATTCACCTAGCGCCGACCACAGAATTATACGTCAGAGGGGCGGCCTTTGACAAGGGTTGTCTCACAAAATGTACGTGTAAGACGTGTCTAGTGACTGCCTGATTATTAATAGTATTATATTTTCCTCTAGCTATTTATCAACGACATTGAATGTCATTAATCCTATCTCGAGAACTAACGTAAAATAGTACTTGAGTACTTGGCTTGTGGTACAAAAGAGAGCTTAAAACTTAAATTCACTGAAAGAAATCCATGTAGGTAGTTATAGTTTATTTATATCTTTTTATATAAGAAGTATTCACTGTCTGAAAATATATTGAGTAAAATAGTGCAGTTCGTGAACACCACACACCAAACAAATATATTGACCAAGCACTTGACATGGAGTGCTTGTGTCTCTGCATCTTTACCTATGGGTGGCAGTATTCATTCTTCAAAGAAACTCACAAGTCACAATCACTGCCAGATGATCTTTCACATTAATACAGTAAATTCTTTTTGGTTGTAATGTGACTGCATAGACAAACTTGGTGGGGGAAAAAATTATGTATGGACTACTCCCTGGAACTTAAGTAGGCGAAACAGGTGTGAATTCTTCTACTCAATTAATTGTACAGACAGTGTACAGACTTTCACACAAAGTCTATGCTCAGCTCAGCCCATATTTAGGGAGAGACAAATCTGGGTTGTGACTTGTTGAATTTGAACTCTATTTGAAATACATATAATGTGATTCCATACAGGACCAGAAACAATAATATTTTTTATAGTACACACTTGAATCAGTTTTAAATTATTGGCAAAGAATCAGCATTTCTCACTCTAGGTTTGATCTCATCTGCTTTCTGTTTTGGTTTGGCCAATCTTCCCACTGTTCATACATGAATCGTAGCAGCTCCAGCTTGTGAGTGTGTACAAGTATGACTCATAGGCTGTTTCCTCTGTAGGCGAGGAACCACTGTGAAAACAACTGACATTCAACAACCCCACTTTATGTTTCATGGGTGGGCCAGTGAGAGTACCAGTGTTTCAGCTGTGGACAATCAACTATGCATGTAACAAACCCACTGGAAGCACTGAGCCTCAGTTCATGAGACCACCAACACCAACCATCGTTACTTTGCGGCTACTTCTCTTTCACAGACTCCCTATTCTCCTTAAATTTGGTTTCACATCTCGGATGTGACATTTTGATGTTTTTTCATGCTTTTTCCAATATTCACTTCTACTTCTGGTCAGCGCCCAAAAGCGCCAAAAAGCACCCAGAATCCCCTCAACAGCTCCTAAACAGCAAATGCTATTCTGGATCCCAAGGTTCACTTCACTTAACCTTAGCCTTGTCTTCCCATTTACAATGCACCTTTTGACCTGCTTTGACAGCTTATGAGACAACTTCATCATAAAATAAATTGTATGTGTGTGTGTGTGTGTGCGTGTGTGTGTGTGTGTGTGTGTGTGTGTGTGTGTGTGTGTGTGTGTGTGTGTGTGTGTGTGTGTGTGTTCATTGTGCAGTAAAGCACAATTGTGTAACCCGATGCATCATTAAGGTGGCTGGGTCAAACTGACAAGGCCGTTCTGCACTTGTGCTGGCCAGAAGTGGCCTACATGTACAATACCAGCTATCTTAAATATTTAACATCCATTTATGGTACAGTTTAGGTGCTTTTTGGTTAGCTGGCCACACTTTGGAACACTAGAGTAGGGTACCAACATTCCACACTTGAGGGCCAAATAAAATTGTCTCATGTGTGCTATGAGCAATTATTCTATTATTCTATCTGGGGCTCTTTCATTATTTTGTCTCGCAAACTTTCATTTTCATAACCCCTGCTGACTGATTTTCCAGTTTTCTCAAGTCAAAAAAGCAAAGAAAGTAAACCCAAACCATAGTCAATTCCCAACTGACCAAAATATTTGTACATTCAGTGCAACAACTGCATCAGTCATATGATATGACCGTCCAAGGGATGACTGGTGATCAAAACCACAAAGAAAAAAAAAAAGAAAAACGAAAAAGAAAAAAGACAGACTGAGTGGACGTGAACAAATTCAGGAAGCTGGTCTGCCTCCTTCAGTGAAAACCATAGGTGGGTGGAATGAAAGAATACGCTAAAGTTGGTATGAAACCTAGACTAAAAGGGTGGTCTAACACAGCAATCTGGCAAATTAAATGGGCATATACACTCAAAGTTTTACAACATACCACAACCACACACTGAACTTTGTAGTACAGCTGCCAAATCCCTATTTCTCTTCTTTGTCCCTGATGATATTTTACTCTGCTGCGTCAGGAGATATCTGTCTTTGCTGGCAGGATGTTGATTGGCAGGTTAACTTTAACTGCCCCTGAGGGCAGTGTAAATGGCAATAAACGAGACATTTCAGGAAGTGTGAAGATAATCACGTCTGTGTATCTTAAGGCCTGTCCAGAGCAAAGATTCCAGGTGCAAGTGAATGGTTGCGGTGGTCTGAACAGTCCCGTTGCACCTTGCAGGGGTTGCAGGGTTGCAGTGGTTCCAGATCGCCTCAAACATTTGGACCAATCAGTTGCAAGCGTGGGCAGGTGTGTCTGTGGCTGTGTGACATATACAGCCATACAAACATGTCTACCGTCTGTGGATTCGCTGATACATCTTTTTAAAGAGCAATGGTGTCTTTACAACAGCAGCTGAAAATGCTGGTCTAACAAAATCACAAAGTGACATGGCAGAGCGGACATTCACAGAGAAGAAGAATTGAGTGCTCCGGTTTGTTGTGATTCTGCTTTATGGCATGTGGAAACGCAACTTGTTGCTGTGGAAACAGTAGATCTGAAGTTGCAATAATCGGTCACAGTTATTTGCCTCGGTGTGAACTGTACTGCTGCGGGACTGTTCTGTTGTAAGGGGATACATGTAGTTGCACGTTTCAGGTTGTTGCACCTGGTATCTTCGGTCTGGACCGGACTTTAGGCTGTGTTTGCTTTGGGTCCAAATCATTTTATTGGTTTGCAACATTGTATGATTTTTGACTGTTCTCTGTACCTTGGCTTTCACACAGTAAAATTCAAGCACACTAAAATGCATCCCATCATATCTATGCTACAATGTTCAGATTCAGTGTCTGGGAACAAAAAGAAAAAAGAAAAAAACAGGATTGTCCTGTGCCAGTGAGTGTCAACTTCCTGTTTGTTTCTGTGATGTTGTTGGCTGCCTACATGGTCATATGACCAAATGTCTGTAAGGTGCTGTTTGACTGCTCCACTTTTGTCCACAAATAATCTTAGTACTGTTTGCTTATAGTTTTTATCATGCGAATAAATTCTGCCCAAAGTTTTAGTTGTGTTTTCTTACCCCCAGTACCTCACCATTGTTTACCAGATGATTTGGACCAAGACCACGCCATCTTGTATTGCTGCAGCATTAAAACTCCACTTTTGTGCAAAGTGGCAGCTGTGAGAGTGCATTATGCAATGGGATTGGCAAAATCTGTTTTGATTTATTTTATCACAGTTATTATTCATTTAGCATTTATCTATTTTTTTATATCATTTATCAGTGACAGTGGATTCAATTGTCTCTTAACAAAGGCTCTTTTCATTTAAAAGCTGTAAAATTCAGTACAAGCTAGTGCCAGTAAATCTGGATTTTTTAAAATTTTATTTAGATAAGCACACGTATATATTATATATTTTCATACTTCATGCAACATTTTAATACTTATTTAGCTTTAATACCTCAAACACTACCTGTACAGTTATCTAATTATTTTAGCAAACTTCTTTATTTTCTTTTTTCCATTTTTTTCCCACTTTTTTCCACAACTGCACTACATAAACTCCCCTGGTAGCATAATATTATCTGGAAATACATTCATTTAATTATATTCAGAATATCACACCTGGAGGTAAACTTCCTGTGCCCTGCCTCCAAGACGTTATCCTGTTATCTTTCTATGCAAACAAACCATATCGTTAAGCCCCGAAATTGTATAAAGAGGTCATGAAAATATTATACAAGTGTCATAGATGAGCAGTCTTTCGCACTGTTGACTCTAAGCAAATAGGTTCTGTATGTTCTCATTTGTCTGTATGGGTTTCCTTAACCAGACCAAAACAATGTAGCCGGGCTAATTAGAGACTATAAGTCGTCTGTTGGTGTGACTGTGTGTGAGTATTGTTGTCTGTCTCTGTATGTCAGGATCTGGATTGAATGTGCCATCCCATATTTATGGAGCCTCTCGCCCAGAGTCAGCTCCACGCAATCCTGCAAGGATAAGCGGTAGGATGGACCATGCATTTTCTGTGGAACAAATATAAAAATAGAAGTAGTCTAACCACAATGTTGTTTTTTCTTTTAATTTCCAACAGACAAACATCAATTAAACACCTATGCGTTTTTTAAACACCATTTTATCCACCAATTGTTTTTTATCAGTAATGAACAAACTTTTTGTTTTTTAACTTTTTTTTTTTTTTTTTTACTTTAAGGAAAACGTTCCTCCTGTCCCCAGTCTCCCCCACAGTGCGGCAGCTAAATATGTAGCTTGTATTCTCCGTGCCTAAACTTTATTATAGAATCTGTTTGCACTACTCTCTGTGGTCAGGAAACATATTTTCACGTCTGCAATCTCAATGTGGAAGCAGCAGTCTGAGAGTCGGCACCGTGAGGGCAGTCCACCTTAAAGCAAAGCTTTGGGACTTGATGTACACATTTCCTGAAAACGCCCCGTGCAGGTGAAAAAAAAAGGAAAACCAAAGTGAGTGACAATAACAACGAGTCTGCGCTGTGAAACCTAGAAGAAGGAGACGAAGAAGACGAACAACAACAAGAAGAAGAAGAAGTGGGTTGCACATAAATGCCGAGCTTTTGTAATATTTACTTTCCGCCTCCCACGCAAAACCCGCAGCGTTCAGCGAGACCAAGGTCAGCGCTGTTGGCCGACAACGGAGTCTGTCAACGCGCCGTCAACCCTCTGTGGACCCCTCGGTGGATATATATATACCTATATACATTTTGTAACCTTTTTGATGTTGGATCTACTTTCTGACTAGACGACCGACTGTCACCGCGCGGGTGAAGGAAGGCTCCTTTTAGTGATCGTGAAGCGAAGTGACACCATGTTGGGGAACTCGGGAACTTACGCCAACAAGAAGAGGAAGAAACCCGTCCTCAAACAGTAGGTTGAAAACACTGCGTTACGTGCCTTCTTCTGCAAGTGTGGCAGACATTTTGAGGCTATTAATAACACCAGCGCGGAGAACAAACAATAAGCACTTGTCTAAAATGCCCGTACGAGTGTGTTTAAATATGATTTAGTGTTCATTAGTGTGACTTTACAGTAAATGCATTCTGCGAAGTGGGACCTAGCTTGCTAAGGTTGACTTCTTCGCTCCGCAAACTTTGGCAACTCATGTCGACAAAACGTATTCGCAAATACATGTGGAAAAATATCGGGTGATAATAACTTCAAGTGTGTACACGAGTGTTAGTTTCGGGGACTTTAGCGCTCTACTTTCTTGGGACTACCTTAAGGAAGTCTAGCGCGGATCTGGCACGGCTATCGAGCCCTCGCGCATTAATCACAATCAAGTCGGAGAGTCGGCTGCTGCTCTCACGCGATGCTCCGAGGAGGGCGGGGGGAGGAGGGGGGGTGCTCGCGGGCCCACAGTCTGTTATTGTAATCTGATACTGCCTCGCACTTCATGTTTTTCGGGCTCTCTGCCTATACTCTCTCTCTTTCTCTCTTTCCTCTGTGTCGTCCATTTTTCTTCTTTCTTTTCCCCAGTTTCGAAAAGACGAGGTCTAGACACCAGTAGAACCCCCAAGTCTTTCATACCAGACGTCCTAGTCACGTTGCAAGTAAACCAGAGCTACTCGATTTATGAAGAAGGAAAGTTCACGTTTTTGACACAGACGTCATCTGATTCTTTTTTTTTTTTTTTCCAAATCTGAATCATAGAAATCTCACTCCTCTAACTTCAGTGGAAAAAAACCGACAGCGTTTCAAACATCTGAGCAACATGTCTACGTAACAATATAACTGTTGTAACGCTGCCTAACTTTTTACCTGTCTGTCGTATCATTTTCATTTGTTATACATTTAACTGACTGGAGTCCACGTCATTTGAGTCAAAGCGTCTTCTTCAAGTTGCTTCATTTTTACTCCACCAATGACAATTTCCACTCAACTTAAGCACACAATTGGACAGTGTACAGGTTTAGTACAATAAGATGAGTGACATGAACTGATGCCATTGAGTAATACCATAAATGGGAATCGTGTCAGTGTCTTGACACGATCTATTATCTATTATCTCATCTATTTTGAACTCCTACGAGATTGAGACAGAGTAAAAAAAAAAGTACACAAAATGCAGATTTAGAGATTTTCTTTTTCCTGGAAAAGTCAAAAACACGACTGCACTCCATGATGGATTACAAAGCACATGGAAGTAGTGTGATTAGAGTTTTTAAATGAAGCCCCCCACCACCTGTGACACCAGGGGGCTACAAGTTTTAAGCATATTTTCTCAATCATCACAACACTATATTAAAATGAGTACGGCGGCCAGGGTGATCATGAGATGAAATTGTCCTGTCGTTTTTCATATTGACTATTCCAATTAACAGCTGGTGTGTCCTCACATAGAAGTTGAAAAGGTTCCTTCAGTGTTTAGTCTCTGCTGTGTTAGGGCTGAACAATTGAAATGGGAATTTCAAATAACTTGACTGGTCAGTTGTGAGTATAATGATTTTAACCTGTAGCTACGCTAACAGGATATCTTATTGGGCTAGCTAACAGACGTTGTCTAATGTAGGAATGTTGCAGTTTGTCTGAGTATGACTGATTCAACATCCATTAAGTGTAATTCCAAAATTCACATGTGTGGTGTTTAAAGCTGTAATTTCTCTAATGAACTCTAATTTGTATTTAGATTAGTGATAGACTGATTAATTGGGACATTCATTTGTGTGTCTCACTGAGAGAAGAGCATTTTAAATGATTCATGCAAAAATCATGTATATTTGGAAAGCCGTATCACGCTTGAACAGCTTGCCTCAATTACTCTTTGTTTTTCACAAGTCCCTGTTTTCCCCGAATCTTCACAATGTAGCTGGCGATGCAAAGTTAGCGTGAATCATGGAACTGAAATGATCACACTGTTGGGAAATTGGCCAGGTGGACTTAAATTGGAATTATCTTTTGTTTGCTTTGCTTCCGTGCAAGTTGAGTCCATTTCTTAATCCTGCACCCATCAATCTGATTATATAAACAATGAAACAAATAGCTCTGATGTGTAAAGGTCTGTGTGCAGTGACAACCACAGACAATTACTACTACCCAACTTCACCTTGTTTGAGATCTTTTGTGTCCTTCAGCCAATTCTATTATTTTTTCTGGCCTCCACATTGTTCATTCTAATTTCCAGATGAAGCAGGTTTTCAGCACAAACAGCTCAGATACATTTTACGTTGTTTGTCCAGTAGTAAAGGCTTGACAAAAGTTCAGTATGAATGAACTGAACTCATTTGATTAAAATTGACTGCCATGTACACAGTTACACACTTATACAACTCAATTACCTCTACAACATCAAAAAACATGAAAATTAGAATTAGAACTATGTTATATATAATCTACACTTATAATGCATTTTAGATTGAATAATGTTACAGTAAGCAATACTGTCCAAACTATTATACTGTACTTCCTCTGCAGTGTATACTCTTGTTAGTACTCTGGTCAGTTGCATTCATGTAGTTCCTTGTGTAAATCCCAAAAATGAGACCGTGTCGTTTGTGGACGTTTGTGTTACCAAAGAAGTGGGCTTGTGCAGTGGTTTCCTGGATGGCCAGCTGGGCTCAGCTGCACAAAGGCACTATTGAGCCTAGTTGTAAAAGGTTGTGGTCAGTACATAGACGCATTCCTCTGCAGGTCTGGTAATCCAGATTCTCCGTGTTATTACCCAAATACATTCAGTGTATGTCGCTGGGTCTACTTGGCCATCAGAACTTTTTTTTTATGTGAGCTGTTTAGCAATAGAAATCCCAAAAT
>NW_027615711.1:0-36657 GCF_965212315.1 Lampetra planeri
GAACAGTGCCGCAGATTCAAGAGGCCAAAACCACCTGATCTCACAAAGGAGTGGTGCAAAGCATGTGAGGGAGGATCTGACTCAGCAGCAACACAGGTGATGGAGAGCTGCTGAGCATATGGCGAAACCATCATGGTGGACTGATGTCACTGCTTCCGCTCAGTCTTACAGAGCAGCAGTCATCTGAACCAGGAATGGGAGTGGGCCGCATTGATCGATGGGACTCGGTGACAAAAGCAAATGCAGTCTCAGTCAGGATTCGTGCACATGAGCCAATATGTTGATTAGTGAGATTAGTGATGTAGCAGCATTCAGATGATCGGTGTTGTTGTTGTCACGATTCTCCTCTGTCCATACACTTACGAGCAGATTTTAGGGCATCGGCTGAAAGGCCACACCTAATTGGATATGACAAGTGTGCAGGATAAGGATCGGCTCGGAGGCCTTAATGCACATGGGTGTGCACACTGAGATCTGAGATCTCAGTGGGCCTCCGTTCAAACCAAGTCACAGTGTTTAAATAGAGCAGTTCAAAATCTGCCGGCTCATAAAAGCTGAAATATTTTTGTTCCTTCATCCTTGAAATCTGGAAAAAAAAAAACAAAAAAAAACGGAGACGGTGTGTCTGTAAATAATGCAGCGCCTGAACGAACTCAGCGACCTGGCACTGACGGAGAGATGTGATGACTGCTTCCTCCGCCCTGCCCCGTTCCCTTTCTGCAGCTCAGATCGTGGAGAAAAATGGAGACTGGAGGATTAGGAGGAGGTGGAGGTGGTGGAGAGGGGGTCTGGCTATAACAAGTCAGGGTTTATTTAGCTGGTGGCCCTCAGTGCAGACAGCAGGACACGGGCTGCTGTCTGTCTGCGCCGGCCGCCATCTATCAGGTGCCTCGTCAACCAGAAAGCAAACAGACTATCCCCTGGAGTGCACCTACCCCCGCCCCTGAACCTGGAAACGGGTGATATTATATAGAGCTGTCGGCTGACAGATGAAGAAGGTCATATCATTGATAAAAAAAAAAAAATAGAGGCTGTAACAGGCTGTAAATACAAGGCCCCTCACCTCTCACTGTCATTCGATATGTGAATGGATGAGAATAATATGAAATTTAATAGGCCACATAAGCACTGAATGGTGTTTCTAATAGGATTGGATTAGACCAACAGTAAATTCATCCTTTGACTGTAAAGCTATTCAGGAAAAGGATGCTCCCTCCTCTCCTCTCTCCCTCTCTCTCATGCCAGAGAGTGGTCACCCACATAACTGGTTCAGGAGGCTTTACACGTCCCAGCTACACCTGCTGGCCCAGTCTGGATGGGGAGATTTGTTCCAGTGCAACAGTGATCAGGCTGGTTGCTGCTTCGAGGGGACCAGAGATGTTGGGTGGGGTCGCTGCATTATGCTGTTCTGACTCAGACAACCAGGGCAGGTGCGGCAGGCTGAGAGGGAGGCAGGGAGGGAGGCGGATAAAAGGCTGCCGGGAGGCACAAATATCACCCTTTTCCTGCTGATTATCCATCCATCTGCTTTGAGCTTGAAGCTAAATGTAAAACCCTGTGGGACACTGGCTCGTATTAATCAGTACTAATCACTGTGATTTGGGATGGGCCGTCAAATGGAGATTATTTTGTTAAATAAAATGAAAAGAATTGGGGGGAAATGTTGCGTCAGTGCGTCGGTTTTCAGCGGAGGATGAGTTCGGCCGCTCCCTCTCATCAGCATCCTTTTGTGCCATGGGTGTCGCCACAGTCTCTCAGCATTCTCAGACCTGCGAATCCCCCCCCCCCCCCCCACCACCCAACCCACCCTCAGCTCCCCGGTGCTCTCACACACAAATCAGTCAAATTCGATGCATAAAAACTCACCGATCGCGGTCTTGGACATGTCTGCGGTGGGAGTTGGCCGGAGGAGTGTGCGCTGGATGCTGGATGCTGCTGGCCGGTGAGGAGGGACTGCTGCTAAGGCACTGAGTCAGCGGAGACAGGGGGCTGCCGGTGCTGCTGCTGCTGCGTTTATGAGGCGCGTCAAGCCCGCAGGAAGCAACGAGAGCGAGGGAAAGTGGGAGGGCCTTCAAAATAAAAGCACACACTTCCGGTGACATACACCTTATGATTTGAACATGATCATATACATATACATATACATATACATAGATATACATATACATACGTGGCAAGTAGATTAGCTAGATAAATAACAATGTATAAATAATAAAATACTATAATGTATCTACTAGATACAGTAGATGTAGCTAAACCTATTTCAATATCATTTATTCAATATACAGTGAATAAAATAAAGATTAAAGACACGTAACTTGTGGTGATCAGTTGATTATGAATTTGAAAAACAAGCCAGGCACGAATGTTCAGTCAAACGCAGATGGGAGCAACAGATGGAGAAGAAATGTAGACGTGAAGATGGTCACATGACCTCAGTGCTGTAGCGCTTCATATGGGGAAAACACATCAGAACTGAATCAACCGTTTGTTGATCAGCATCAAGCGAAAATGATTTTTGGTTACATTTGATAATAGTTGCATTATAGAGTTGGGGGTTGTTTTTTTCTGTACACCTGACAAAACAATTATCCAGCCGCCTTGTAAGTTTTCACTGATGAAGAATAATGTTTAATGTCTGTGATGCTTGGATATGGTGGTTCCCTTACTCAAGTGTGTATATGAGGTGATGTCAATGTCAATTTTATTTGCAAAACACATTTAAAAACACAGATACTTTACCACAAAAAGTGCAGGAATACAACCTTAAAAGATGGATAGTGTCAGAATAAAAGCTATAGGACATAAAAGACGACGATGATTAAAATCTGAGATCTAAAAAGAGTTATTGTTGCCCAAAGAAAAGATGTGTTACAAGGCTATTTGTGGTTCAAATATGGAGGTAGGTTCCTACATACTGAACCGTGAACGACAATTTACATTACAGAGTATTCAGTGTAACAATAATAACATAATAATGTAATAACATAATGATAATAACAACATGTTCTATACACAATGAACAAGAAATACCATTTTAGATTCATAATTGGAATTATACTGAGTAACGTCATTTTCACATTAACCACTAGATGGCAGCGTATCTTGAGTTTTGAGTTGATGGAAAACTATCCATTCATTCATTCATTCATTCATTCATTCATTCATTCATCCCCGTGGCAGATCTATCATCTTTGAAATATGTTAGTATCGAGTTTTATACAGTTACACAGGATGTGTGTGTGTGTGTGTGTGTGTGTGTGTATGTGTGTGTGTCCCTATACCAGGAAGTCATTTGTTTGCATATAGACCATTAATTTATATTATAGGCACCTATTGAGAGAACAAAAACAATGCACATAAAATCACTTTGTTCCGTATTTTTTATGACTCATGTTCATGAGTCATGCTCATGTTTTCATTTCACCTCTCTTTTTTAACCCGAATAAACAAACACAGATCACTAGTGTTTACTTCAGATGCAGATGGGGAGACGATGTACTGAGGCATGAACTATTTGCGCGGAATGATGGATTGACGGTTCACACTGGGTACACCTGTGACGACCTAATCACTGACAATCACTGATAAAGATCAATGCGCTGGCGCGGCGTCTCCTCGCCACTGATGATGGTTGACATATTTCTACTTGGCGACAATAGATTAGCCGATTGTCGCATTTTTTCCGCCTGTTCTGTTGCTGTTCCCTCTGAAAGCTGTCGGTTCAGTTTGCTGGTCATCCGGTGGCGGTTGGTCGAGGGAGGAGCTAGCAGCAGATGTTATCTGGACTGGGGGCTACTAGCTCAAACTCATTTCACCAGTGGCCCGATTCGCATCTGTTGCTGCCAGATTCACTGGATAAATAACAGGTATGTTTTGTTATTAATCAAAAAAATAAAAATACACGAGCTCATTACCCTTGTTGTTCTTACAGTCCTGGGTCGTTTTTGAGGCTCAACAGAGTTTCAACTCGGAAGTAGCGTGAACCTTCTCCATCCCCTCACATGTTAGCATGTTCATCTGTAGCCTCACTGATAACTCCGCCAGAGGTGTCGGATAATGGCAGAGGAGTCGAATGATGGCAGCGTTTAAACTATCTGGCGTTTGCGTGACGACACATGGAGTTTAATTGATGCCTCCGGGGCTGAGTCCCGTTTATTTCAGGACGGTGCTAAAAGCTACCAGCAGCCCCTGTGTTAGTCATTGTGGGCAGCCGGTGGCTCATCTGTCTGTGGAGAAAAGGAGTCGGTTCGGATTCATCTGACTGTATCTGACTGACGTAGTTTGTGAAGTCGGTTCCTCCACACACGTGTCGGTAGAACACCGTGTGGCTGTCGGTGTCGGTTCTCGTCCCCTATGTGTTTCCGGAAAATGATGTGTTAAGTCTGTCCAGCCCCCTTCCTGTTTGCAGCTCGTATTTCCGACTTGGGAGAGGAAACCGTTTGAGTACACACACACACACACGTGTATGTACATACGGGTGTGTGTGTCGATGGCTGATGTTTTCTTGTTTTCTATTAAATTTGTATTTGCTTAAAGATGATAAACATATGAATCAGTAAATGTGAATAGAGGCTTTGTGTTGTTTAATGTTGCACACAATTTTGAATTGTATTGTTAAAACCCTTTGTTGAAAGTGATCCAAAAATGCATGAAAGAAAAGTATTTTAGCCAGTAGATGTGTTAGGATTCAACCTGCGAAAAGCTAACCTATTTAAACTATTAAGTAATTAGTCTTCCCATTTCAGCCATCATTCAAAGTGGTTGTCTCACTTCCCCATGTCTTGTTCTACCTGTGCGCTGACATATGCAAAGTGTAACGATGTGTATTTGTTTTCGTGACAGATCACCACAGTTCAGACGCTCTGCCTCTCCACGATGTCTGTTTGAGACATTGTCTCTGCTGCCGGGGGAGAACACACCTCTTACTCCTGAGCCTGGTCCACACCCCTCACTTCGTCATACAAAAGGATTCTTTTCTATCCAGTGGCAGCAGCTTTGAAGCTGCAAATCGCTCAGAATGGTTGCTGAGGTCGACTCCGTGTCCCATGGTAGCGTGCGGTTGAAGCAGGAGATCTCCCTCCTCCATGGGGTCTGCCTCATTGTGGGAAATATGATTGGCTCTGGCATCTTTGTCTCACCTAAGGTAGGAGACTTTGTTTGTCCCGGTTAAACTGACACAATGGAAAAATACTTTTACTTTTTAACTGTGCATATTTTGTATATTTGTTAAAATCCTGCTGATCACAGGTCTTGTGTGATTGTCCATATATATCGTGCTGTTGGAATTGCATCAGCCACGTTACTCAGCTGTTGACATTAACAACACACATGTGCTTCCACGGCAAACATCAGAACTAGTTACAACTGCAACCGCTTCCATGCTTCTTGCCAACTGCTCTATTCTAACTTGTATGAAAGAAGTTGAGCTGTAAAATCAAAGAATTGATTTTTTTCAACTGTGTTTAACAGTATTTACTTCATCCTGAAAAGTCTTACTTTGCAGTTAGGGATCATCCAGCAGCGCGCACAGGGCGCGCCTGCACTCGGTTGATAATTCTGAAATTTAAACTGCAACAAATGGGGAAAAAAACGTACCTGCTGAATGAATCAAACAGTAACACCATCGTGACTGGCAGAAATCCATAGTGTGAATATTTTGTCCCTGTGACGCATTTATGTGCCAGCTTCTCTCTTGCTCTCCCTCTCTTTCTCTCTCTCTCAGGGAGTTCTTCGGTACACAGGCTCCTTCGGTCTGTCGCTCGTCATCTGGGCCATCGGAGGGGTGTTTTCCGTGTTTGGGGCTCTGTGCTATGCTGAGCTGGGCACCACCATCCGTAAATCTGGGGCCTCTTATGCCTACATACTGGAGGCTTTTGGAGGCTTCTTGGCTTTTATTCGGTGCGTTGTGTCACTGTATTACTGTATTACACAAGTAAAAGCAGTATTGTATTTGCTGATTGGCCTGTAGCGACAGCAGAATCATTGTAAATGTCAAATGTCATGAATAGATGCAGAGTTTGTCCTTTCGGTGAGTAATGTTTATTAATTCCATTTCAGGCTGTGGACGTCTTTGCTGATAGTAGAACCAGCCTGTCAGGCAGTGATCGCCCTCACCTTCTCCAGTTACCTGGTCCAGCCCTTTTACCCCACCTGTTCCGCCCCCTATGACGCCGTCCGCCTCATCGCTGCAGCCATCATATGTACGGTTCCCTCTGTGCTCACTGCTACCCTCTACTTAAATCAATAGTGCCTCTGGTTTTCAACCAGGATGTCAGTGCTCCATTTACTGTCAAAATCACACTGTTTGTTGATGTATTGAACGAAAACAAACAAATATCTACAAACAGGCTGTATTAAATGTTAAATTACATTATGCCTAAACTTTGTACCTATTTGTACATATTCTTCTTCTTCTTTCGGCTTTGTCCCTCTTCAGGGGTTGCCACAGCGAATCATTGACTTCCATCTTTCCCTGTTCTCTGTATCCTCTACTCTGACTCCAACTACCTCCATGTCCTCCCTCACTGCATCTATAAACCTCCTCTTTGGTCTTCCTCTCTGTCTCCTACCTGGCAACTCCATCTCTAACATTCTCCTACCAATGTATCCACTGTCCCTCCTCTGCACATGTCCAAACCATCTCAATCTAGCCTCTCTAGCTTTTTCTCCTAACCTTCCTGTCTGTGTTGTCCCTCTGATGACCTCATTCCTAATCCTGTCCATCCTGGTCACTCCTAAAGAGAATCTCAGCATCTTTAACTCTGCCACCTCCACCTATTTGTACATATGCCTATCATAAAAACCCTTAAGGCAAAACACATGAGAGACAGCACTACCACCTTAACTAGTCTGATTAGTTCATATTTCACCAAATAGATCGTTATTATCCACAGAAGTGGCATCTGACGAAAAGTGCTAATACATGTGAAGCTTCAGTCAAGTACTGTTTTTCTTTATCTGCTTCCTCTTCCACAGGTCTGCTAACATTTGTGAACTCGATGAAAGTGAAATGGGGGGCCATTCTTCAAGTCATCTCCACCGTAGCCAAGGTCCTAGCTCTCATCGTCATCATCATCACCGGCCTGGTGAAACTGGCACAAGGTAGGACGTCCTCGAGTCCTCGGTAGATACTGAAAACGATCATATTTAATGCTGAATCATGAGTCTTTTAGATAGATTTTACTTCGCCCCTCCCCCGTTTCAATGCATCTCCTTCTGATTGGCGCTCACAAGTAGTCGTTCAAAGCCTGTGTATGATCTGAAAGCGGTACTTCCTGGTGACTGAGCTGCCTTTTCATAGCATCAACCCTGTCGTTACACGACTTGAAGCAGTTTGCTGAATTGTTTTGTATTCACACACGCTGATGACTCGCGGCAAAGTGGCATCCTGCTCATCAGGAGCAACCGGGTTCAGTAGAAAGTAATTATGGCCTTTTTTTGAAAGCATATCTATGAAGCTCAGATTGATTCTGCTTAGAAATGTTTTTCCAGGCTGCTTCATTTGAGCTTCTTTTTTTTTCCCTTGTCTCTGTAGGTTTTGATCAGAACTTTGAGGACTCATTCAAAGGTTCCAAACTGGACCCAGGTGACATGGCCTTGGCCCTGTATTCAGCTCTTTATTCCTACTCAGGCTGGGACACGCTCAACTTCATCACAGAGGAGATCAAGAACCCAGAGAGGTGCTGAGTCCGAACCCTTTCACAGATTGTTTCTGTGGCTGCATACCACCCATATCTGATCTGTACCACAGTTGGAATAGCACAATTATTAGAAGAAATGAATCAATTTTCTTCTTTCCTTTATCACTAGGTCGTAAATGTGTCGGCTCTGACTTCACAACAAATACTTACACGCTGACACGTACACGCTGACACGTGTAGCATCCACACAGCGTGTGACGTGTTGTCTGTGCATGCGGATCACTTCAGGGCCATACAGGAGTCTGACACAGTTGCATTGAAATTCTAAACTACGCAAAGTGATGGTGATATCTGGAGAATGTTTTGAAACTGTCTAACTAAAGAGCGGTGTAGATGTGTAACTCCAGCAGTATATAGATCAGATCGTTAAAGCTTTTGCAGCAGTACCCGACTTCTGTCTACATCAAGTCCTATTTGCTGGTGACTTCTCTTTTTATTTTTAACCACTGGGTTTTCATTTTAGGAATTTACCCCTGTCCATTGCCATTTCCATGCCAGTTGTCACAGTGATCTACATCTTGACCAACGTCGCCTACTACGTCGTCATGGATGCGGACCAGGTGCTCAGCAGTGAAGCCGTTGCCGTGGTGAGTAGCTGACAGTCTGTGTTGTTGTTGCTGTTGTTTGTGCGCCAGCAGAGATGAACTCCTCATGTTCTGTGCATACTAATATTTAAATTCTGTTAGTAGATCACAGGCTCCATCTAAATTGACAGCATCTGCTCAGCTTCACATGGGCGACCTGGTTTGAACTTTATTTTTTCCCGTCATCCTGTGGTCTATTTTTAGCGCGGCTGACAGACACTGTCACATATCTGATTTAGTTTTCCCTCATGGTTGTGTGGGGCTGAAGCAGTGAAGCTGATGACAGGAACCTCATCTAGCTAAAGACGTTAGCGCCCCTCACAGGAACACAGGCAGGTTGATGATACGATTACTTTGTTTGAGAAGGAATCACTGTGCTCAGGTTTGCTGACAATATTATTTACGCACCATTTTCATTCGCTCTAGTGATGAAATAGGTGTGCTGATGTTTGCTCGTGTCATGTTCATGTCCATGTCCATGTCATACTGCTGGTCTTTTCCCCCCAGTTTGCCATAGTGTTGAGCCTTCCAGCTTGGCAACACTTTGAATCTTTGAATATTCTTTGGACTCCAAACTCCTGCAAACACATGAAAGCCACGCCCGACGGGTGACACTGCACCACCAAAATAACTGAAAAGAGCACTTGGCCCCATGAGTGAGGCTGTGTGTTTGGGTGATGACCTCCCTGCTTTGATGTGTTTGTTGGTGTGAGAGCATAATAAAGAGCTACGGTTCCTGAAGTCCAGGGGTGCACAGAGCTGAGTTTCCTCTCAAGAACCCAAGATCGCCACATTATTTTGAGGCTAAGGACATTTGTTACTAAAGAGAGCAAGCTTGTCTGCAGGAGAGTGCAAAGATAAAACTGTGAACACCATCTTTACACATCCAGCCCCACCCATAGTTGGTGCTGGAGGTAAAAACAAACATGTGCGTCTACAGCGACTAGCAGGATGTGGCAGCTTTGTGGTTTCACACCTTTGCACTCAAGTTTCCCCTAAGACATAAGAGACGGCATAAATAAATATGTTTCCATATTTAACCTTTGAATTTCTGCTGTAGGTATTTTAGGGGAAATGGGAAGATGTTTTTTTTTTAAATAAAAAAACCCCCACTGAAGTGTGACGTAATAACTGACTGAATAATTTCATCGTCGCAGCCTTTAAAGTCTGTACGACCAGGGTGTGTAAATGAATGTCAGATGTGAGCTCTTTGCTGCCTTCCTATGTCCTCAGACCTTCGCCGATGAGGTGCTGGGCTGGGCCCGCTGGCTGATCCCGCTGGCTGTGGCCATTTCCTGCTACGGAGGCCTCAACTCCTCTATTATCGCTGCCTCCAGGTCAGTGAATACACCAGAAACTCTGTTAATCCACTTCATCTGACCGTCAGTGCTAATGTCAGGATTCACCTTTGACCTTCGATTCACCTTTGTTTGTTGTTTTTGTTTGTCTCCTACAGGCTGTTTTTCGTTGGTTCCAGGGAGGGGCACCTACCAAACGTTCTGTGCATGATCCACATTAAGCGCTTCACCCCGATTCCTGCCCTGCTCTTTAATGTACGTATCACCCTTTTTACTGCGTCGGACCCTCCCGGATGTCCTGAGCGCTGACGTGTCTTGGTTTTACCCCCCCAGGGTGCCATGTCCCTGTTGTACCTGTTGGTGCCAGACGTTTTCCAGCTGATCAACTACTTCAGTTTTAACTACTGGCTGTTCATCGGCTTGTCAATAGGCAGCCTGGTCTACCTTCGCTTTAAAGCCCCCGACCTGCACCGACCTGTCAAGGTAGATATGCAAACATGGGATCTTCTTGATGTCAGAAACAGGAAATGCAGTACACATGAATCCTGTTGAAACTAACTCACTTCAGATGCTGAGATATGGTTGTGCTGATTGTTGCCGTCTGTCCCCCTGCAGCTGTCTCTGTTCTTCCCAATCGTCTACTGCCTGTGCAGCGTCTTCCTGGTGGTTGTGCCCCTCTACAGCGACACCATCAACTCTCTGGTGGGAATCGCTGTGGCGCTGTCCGGGGCACCGGTCTACTACATTTGTGTCCATCTCCCGCCCAGCTCCAGACCAGCCTTCTTGGGCAAAATGCTGAGTAAGACACTTGAGACGATGCTGTTTTTTCGAAGAGTGACTTCATTGGAATTGTCTTCATTGTCAGGATGCAACGGCTACTGAAATTGTCCTCTTGTTTATACCATGTGAAGCTAGGCAACCGTTCGTTCCTGCTAAGTTAGCTCAGGTAGAGAGGGTCGTCCAGTTGTCAATGTTCCTAGTTCGAATCCCAGCTCCTTCAGAATGACGGTGTCCTGAGCCCCAAATCGTTCCTGATGCTACCTCAGCCGTGTTTCTGTGTGACTGGGTTAATTTGGCAGCTGTGTAAAGCGCGTTGAGTGACGTTCAGGTAGATAAATGCTATAGAAATGCAGCCATTTTTGCTAGCTGCTGATTGTAGTCAATGTCATAAACGACCTCCCCTGTGTTTCTGCCACCGCAGGCCGGATATCTCTATGCACACAGAAACTGTGCATGTGCTGTGTGGCCTCACCTGACATCGACCTCGACAACATCGACCCTGAGAAGATGGAGTGATGGAGCGGCAAACACTTACCGATGAAGGAATGTGAATGTCAGGTGAAGAAGGAAACTATGAGCTGCAGACAATCAGGATTTGAAAGAGTAAGACTTTAGCAGTTTTAACGGATGAAGGTTGGAGAAAGCGGAGGGACGGAGCGCACTCGCCTCTCCTCCTCCTCGCACATGCGACCTTACATAAAGGATTTTACTTAAGACGAGCAGGAATGCACATTTTGTACAGGATCACCCTCCAACTTACAGTTCACTACCGATAATAACTCCTACACGTGCTTGAATGCAGTGCTGCGTGAGCAGTTCCCTCCACACACACACACACACACATACACCAGGAGCCTCAGCAGAGATTGCAACTCATAGGATTTCAACACAAATGGTGGTGGTTACTGTTTTCACATACCCACTGAATGGGAGACGGTGTTTAGGTACCAACACTGACGCAGCAGCTGGGTGTCCTCAGACCACAATCAGGGAAGGGACAAATCAATATGCCTCCACAGCGTCGACAGTGTTTGTGGCATCTGTGTGTGTGTGTGTGTGTGTGTGTGTGTGTGGTGAGTGGAGATGGTCGCAGATCAAGTATTAAAAATTATCTAGGTTGGGCAAGGCAGAAAGTTTAACACACACACACACGCACACACGTGCATGAACACCAGACCTAACAACTAAACAGATCTTTAATGAGAATGAATTGAAAACGTTTGATTCAAACCAGACATTTTTTTTTGCTCAATATTCAAGTTCATTCTAGTTTTTAAGAATCAGAATGTTCCATTATTGAAGCGCAGCACACATTTCAAGGAAGTAGTCGGTCAGACAGTCAGTGTGTGTTTTTCCGATCTATTTGGTCTCGTGAACCTGCAGTGGGAGCTGCTGGTTTAAATTCCTGCTGCCTTTTGCCAGAAGGTTGAATCAGCGGTAGAGATGTGACAGCGGGACGTTGTTTGCCATGTTACCTAATCTTTGTAACAGTTTTGCACATCTGCCATATTCTGTAGTAGAGTTATACAGGTTTAAGAAAGCTTTATTCTGATTGGTTGTTGGTCTGACAGACAGATGGAGAGGTTTTGTAATGAAGATCTAGTTTATATAGAACACAAGAGATGATTTTTGTGTCTGACTGGTTTTAATTCTGAGATTAGCAAACAGTTTTTATCAGTGAGCCAGAACATGTGATTGTGCCTGCAGGCTGTTTGATTTCTAGTGCCTCCTTGTGGTAGCAAACATTTACTTCAGGAACAAACAACAGCTGATCTGTCAAGTCTTGATTGTTGTCTCCAGCTTCTCACCACAACTTTTCGTTACCTGACTTTTAGAAATACTGATGTGTAATTGTGTTTATGCTCCTGCGGTTGTTGCCAAGCTCATGAAAACCCATCAGCACTTCTGTTTGTCCTCAGAATGGGGTCTACCTCATGTTTGATTTGAAGTACTTACACCAGCCGGTGATGGTTGTTCAGTATCAGTCAGCTGGATTTGATCACATGTTGCTGATATTATTATTTTTTAGCCTTTCTTATGTGGTGAGATTATGGTAAATATACAGATATTACGGTAAATGTCATGTACCCCTTTTGAAAATGCCATTAGTTTGGATCCAAAGGTCTATTGGGTTGTTTTTCTGCCCGCAGCACACGGAGGGAACGGAACATCTGTTCTGTGTTGTGGTTCTGCAAAATCAGACTATATTGTGTCCATTCAGCATAAACTTGTTCCCTCCCAGGTCACTTTTTAGCAGCAGTTTGCTATCGTCCTTGTGTGGCTGCTCTGCCCAAGGTCGGCCTGTTGTAGTGATGTAGTTTGTGTTCATTTTAGCACAATCATGTAGGCACGTTACTGTCGTTTGCCAATGGTTCCTCAGCCGGGTCTGACCCGACCTCCAATAGTACAAGGTGTCTTCCACACCAGCCAAAAGAAGCACACAAATAGTTGTTTATGTACTATTTGTTTAACTCACGTCAACATGATATGTGTGTGTTGATGTTGTTACCAAGGTCCACTTCAATTGTTGTTGGCATCCACACAGGACCTAGATGTTACAGTACAATGTCAACGTGTGTGATGCGTATTTGTAAAATTGCCTTAAAAGTGCTTGCTGTTATTTATTATGTTTTGAACAAACAGTGTGGCAAGTCTTTCCTGACCAGACTGAGGCAGCGATGTGTTTTTTTTATTTCAATAAAGGCAAGTTCAGATTGTACACTCTAAACATCTCAGTGACTTCTTCCAACTCCCATCGTCTGTAACAGGTCGTTTGTGAGCTCCTACAGTTTGTTTTGTTTGTTAAAATCTTGTAAAATCACTGACTGTTTTCTCGTTCCAGTTTATGAACCTTTTATAAGAATAGATTTTGTCTCCTTTGCTTTGACTGTTTCTACCTTCTTGTCTCCTCACACGGCTGGAGAAGCTCCTCCTCCCAGCTCTCCCGTCCACCATACCTCCCCAGGTCACATTTCACCTGCTCTCGTTGCCTCTCACACTGCCAGGTGATCGCTGCTCCCTGCTGCTGGAGGAGGAGGAGGAGGCCGCCCTCTGTCCCTCCCCGCCGCCCAAGGAGTTGGGTTCTACAGGCTCATGCATTAAAGATAAAGCAGTGGAGGGGCGATCGAGCTGAGCAGCTCATCAGCAGCTCTGCAGAGGAGACCGAGGGACATGGGAAACCTGCTGCACTGATGCTCTGGACAGCGTCTGTCCTGGGGATGGAAGAGCTGGTGTGGGGGGAGGTGGGCTACTCTTCGATGGCTAACGGGCTGATGAACACTGGCACCTGCACACCACCATGGAGCTTCCTCGACGTCTGAACTGGATACGTAACCGTCCCTGGAGGCCTTATGTCTACCACAGGGTGTTCAACCGTAAGTACCTGTGCAGTGTGTGCAGTGGACATACACAAACACTCGTATTACTCGTATTTACGTATTTAATCACGAACGCATCCTAACTTGTCATTTTAGTCCTGGGCTGCTTTTATTAATTGTGTGAGTGCTGTGAACCTGAGAAGCCTCTGGTGATGTCATCGCTATCCAGTCACATGGTCTGACACCAACAGACATTGGCTGCTGTTTCAGTTGGTCGTCTCTGAAATCCTGAGTTTGTGAAGTGAGTTGAAGACGTACAAGACAGACAAGACATATGGTTGGTTTCTGTCAGTTTACATGAAAATACACGTGAAAAATCAGCAGTTTTTCTCCATTTCAGCATGAACAAACTAGAATGGAGTTGAGCAAACACTCTACTTGATCAGTGAATGTTTAATTGAAATAGTATCTGTGTTGACTCTGTTGGATCAGATTGTAGGGAGAAAGGATTTCAGCCGCCTCTTGGCTGATGTTTTATTCGGATTTCGGTCTCACTTACAACCAGTAACGCTGCATGAGTTTCGTGTCCATTCAGACTTTTTGCTCACTGAAACATGCATTAAACACGAGTGTGTAGTGTTGCATCTCTCTGCTGGTTGTAGGTAAATGCTGAGCTGAAAGTAGCACCTCCAGTCTGTAGTTTGAATAATCACATTGAGTATTGAACGTGAACACTGTTTTTGCAACATCGGTTCACCAGGTGTCATTTCCCTGCAGAAACCATTGATTACCATCGGTTACTGAGATGTTGCACGTTACTGGAGCTGACCGGTGCAGAATAACGTAACATCTTGTGAATCTGAACAAAGAGGGGAAGGTTTAACCCTGATGTGACCTGGACTGGACTGAAATGTGACTATTTTGACATTTGACACATATCACATATCTGCCAAGCTGCGAAACAGTGTCGCAAAATATGCTACATACATGTGTTTGACAGGCAGACAACGGGCCTCGACCCAACAGTCACTGGGGTCAGTGTGTGGAGTCAGTAACACAAGTCTCACCAAACCAATAATTTTCAGCAGCTCGAGCATTTTCTCATACAATTCAGTTATTGGTTATTCAAATGTTTTCCAAGAGGTGACTCACTGCGACAGCCCACTCGCCCTCTGTTCCAGCCCACAAGGCCAAGTGTTTCTCTGCTTGTTTTTGACACATTTGGAGACCTACATTTGAGTCTGATTTGTCCACAGATCAGACTTGTGTGTGTGTGTGTGTGTGTGTGTGTGTGTGTGTGTGTGTGTGTGTGTGGTGTGTGTGTGTGTGTATATATATGTATGTATATATATATATATATATATATATATATATATATATATATATATATGTGTGTGTGTGTGTGAATATATATCTCATGCAGTAAATATTTATCAATCAACATTGTGTATGAAACCTGTAATCCCAGTAGCCACCAGCAGGGGGCCTCCTCAGTCAGATAATGTTACACAGCTTGCCATATTGTGTAAGTTCAGACACACACACACACACTGCTGTAGGGAAGTAAAGCACCACAGTGGTTCTGCTGTTGTGTGCAGGAGAAGATGACAACGTCCGTCTCTCCTCTGTAGACCTGCCGTCTGAGTCTTCCTGCTCGGTGGATCATGTGGCTGATGTCATGAATAATAGAGAGGGTGAAATGGAGAATCGCTGGGTGTCCTTTGGTCACATGCACAAAGCCGCCTCTCGTTAATTGTCGTTTGTTCTTTCAGCTCCATGAAGGTGGCGACTCAAATCAAACCCGTCACCAGATTGTGGGTGGGTGGGTGACCTACCGGCCTCATTTCTCTTCCCCCTTCTGTCTGTCTCCTGCCCTCTTCTGTCCCTCACCTCTGCCCTCCTTACATTTACTTATTTATTGCCCCCCCCTCCATCCCCTTCACAGAGACATGGGAAGCTTGATTTGCAATGGAGGCTCATTCTGTGAAAATCTTCCCACTCCATAGCAACGCGCCTCTTCACTCCAGCAGCCTCTGCTGCCTGTAAAACGACATCAGAGGAGATTACACAGCGCCTCGGCTCATGTTCCAGTTGTCTCTGCTCGCTCACGACTCCTCCATCATTTCTCATGCTTCTCTCGTCCGTCTCCCTCCCTCTGTCGAGATGAACGCAGTCCAAGCTCTGGTGTTTGCAGGGGCACGTGTGATTGTTTGTTCTTCTCTCTCGGTAATTTCACGTAATAAAGGCGACAATCTGGGCTGAGTGTGGGCGGCGTACGAGCACAGAGAAGGCTGCTGATGGAGAGAAAAATGAGGAGGCATCAAGAGAACACACGATCATTACGGCCTTTTCCTGAGACTCATTTTTCAAAAGAAGGAACATTGTAAACTAATGTGTGCATGTCAGATTTAAGTATTCATAACGGACAAAACCCACAAACTGAAAAGATGTTGACACTCATAGTGATTCATACTGACTTTTCTATGTGGTCCATGATATGTTCCGTCTTCTTATGTTTGCTGAATAAGCTTCCTGAGGCCAAGTTCTTGTCTCAAGGTTTATAGTTTGATTGCCAGACCGCCAGGGAATATCTGTCAGGATGTTGGTGTCATGGTGTGAAAGGTTAACGCGGAATAAAAAGCGGACTGGTCAAAGTTTGTGCCAGTTGAATCATCTCAACGCCGAGGCTGGATGTTTGGCAGGTCGTGACTCAGCCTGGAGTAAAAGGCCCCCGAAGCTCATGAGCTCATGGTTCCCATGTCAGCGGCTGCCAGACGTCCTTTGTGCCTCTCGTGGGTTCTCATGGTGGTCAGGATGCGGCTCTTTGTCCAGAGTCCCTTCCCCTCAGAAGGAAGCTGGGCTAGCGTAGCTGTGTGTGTCTTCCTGTGTGCCAGAGAGCGAGAAGCTCCGGACTCACGCTGGGTCGCTGATGAGAGGAAACATTGAGATGCTGATGAGCCCGATGGAGGTTGGACTTTCCCAGTCGCGTGGGACAGTTTCTGTCTGTTGATCAGCTGAGACGCATTCTTGAGCCACAACAAACTACATTATTACTTCCGCCAAGGAGGTTCTGGTTGTTTTTTTTTTTTGTCATTCAGCCAAATAACTAATTTCTGAAACGATTTTATTGAAATGTTCAGTAACTGCAGCTAATGGACCAGCGACCTGCGTCCTAATCAAATTATGCAGAAATAATACCACTGGGTACACAACACATGAGGGTTCTAACAGGATTTACACATCTGAAAAAAGGCCCCGCTGACAGTTCTCTCAGCTAAGAACGACGGACGGACGAACATGTATGTAGGTCGTACGTGGTCCTTCTCCGGGGGCTGAAGGACAGATGTGTGGTCATGGCAGATGGCCTTGTTTTAGAGTAACAAGCATACTTATTTTCTTTTTGGTGGGGGGTGGGGGATGCCTTCATGTGCAATGATGAGCTGTCACTTTGGTTTCCAGCTCCTCCGTCGTCCTCCGTGTGTGCGCTGACCATCGGGGCAGAAAGCCACATGTGTAACTCCGACACTGACCGGTTGTCGTCTTCTTCCTGGCCGAGGCACGTGTGCACGGCTGCAATATTCACCCGCTGTGTGTGTGTGTGTGTGTGTGTGCGTGTGCGTGTGCGTGTGCGTGCGTGCGTGCGTGTGCATCTTTACACACTGTTGCCCAACCTTCCTTCCTCGTCCCCACCCAGCTTCTCAGAACTTGTTACATCCTCTTCTGCTGCACAGAACACGTTCAGCGCGTCAGCTGAATTACACCTCTTGTCGCTCCAGATGTTTCCATTGGATTCGAATTGTCTCACCTGGTCATGAAGGTCATGACCCCGAGTCATCGTACCAATCTGGTTCATTGCATCAGTCCCTTTTTTTTTTTTTTTTTGTTTTTCTTTTTCAAAATCGGACTTCTCCATTTCATGGAGATACCCAGGTGGTGGATGAGGTGGGTAGCGTGGGAGCGGAAGCTCTGTGGTCTGCACAGCTCTCACCGCCCTGTTGCCCCACCCTGCTGCAACTCTCCTCATCGGTCCTAACGGAGCTGAGGTCGGCCAACGTGAATATTCTTCTCCCACGTGATTGCCGACCAGAGAACGTCTCATCTTTCAAACTGTTATCCGCTGACAGATTTTATAATACTCTTCACTTTTTTTTTTTTTTTTTACATTTTTACGTCAGATGTGGTTACCATGGATTCCTGGTGTCGGGTTCCTACATTATAAATGCCAGCACAGAGTAATTCACACACTCACATTAGACCCTAAAATCAACAGTGAATGTTTAGTTACAGCTGTACCACAAATCCCTCCTCTGCGGATCTAAATGTTAAAAAGCACATTCATATGAGTTAATTTCTTGTTGCTTCATGTGCATCAGTTGCACAACGAAACTGGAACACTGCTCCTAGTGGTGCAATAAAGATGTAGTGCAAAGACATGAAAAGAATATTTGAAATATTTGAAACAAGAATAACAAACGGCAGTCGACAGATGTTTTGTTCTACTTGTAAAGTGGATAAATCTGCTGAGTCATGTGTCGCGGTGCTCTTGCACCCCCCCCCCCCCAGGTGCAGCAGGGCCACAGGACCCCCGCCATCGCTGCGGTGCCAGTCTGCACCGCTGGCGTACAGCGGCTGTATTGCCGCCATTGTCCGACGGCCTCAGTGCACTCTGGGACAAGGACGGAGAGGAAACGAGTGAATAAGTGACAAAAAGGATCCATTTGTGGAACAGCGGGAGGCGAAACACAATAGGGGCAGGGAGAGACGAGGGGAGAGCTCCCAAACACTAATTTGGTGAGAGTAGAAAAAGGAAGCAGCTGGTTCCATTCGGGGTTCATCCTGGAACGTGATGGAGCGCACAGTCAGGACGTACAACCATAGGAAGAGGAGGAGATATTCTTCCAGTAGGTACCGGCTGTCTCTGATGGCCTCACTTTGATCGTCTCACCTTGTTGTTTTTTTCTCCTGTTTCTTTCAAACAATCTGTCCGAGTGAAGCAGAGTTGATGTGAGTGGATGCTGCTGCTGAGAAGGAATGAAAACTTTTCATCCATTCTGATTGGCTGTTGTTTGCTCAGCTGATTGTCTGTCGGGACACGTTTGGCTCCAGGTTCATGAAGTATTTCCATCAGCGGTTCATGCGGATCACACCTTATTTACAATAACACGGCTTCTCTCTACCTGCTTCTTTTATTTCAGTTCTTTTACCTTCATCAGTCTGACACCTTGTGCCATTTTCCACAGGTTTCTGCCTTATTTTTTCTCAAACATGCGCTGTTTATGTTCAGTTTCATTGTACTTGTTTGTATAGTACTATGAGGCTGATTTTGTTTCAGTTGGAATATGAAAATAAAACCTCAAGAGTCACCAGCAGAACGTGGGAGAGTTTTTTCCAACAAATCGTGACATTTTTCTCTTGTGTTTATATTCAGCATGTTTGAGTGCACTTTTGTGTGTGTGTGTGTGCATGAACGGAACACGCACGCACACACACACACACACACACACACACACGATTCATCAGACACTCATACCCCCCCCCACACACGTGCACCTTCAATGAGTCTGAAAGTGGCGTGGCCAATTGGATTTACCATGCAATGCCCTCATTATTGTTGCCAGGGCAACCAGGCAGTCCTTTACAATCATCCTATTTGGTCATCCTTTTTAGAGAGAGAGAGGGACAAGGAGAGAAAGGAGGCTGGGGCCGGGTGGAGGAACAGAGGAGGAATGATATGAATTTTTTTTCTGTATCCTTTGTGTCATGTCTTCCATCCATCAGCCTCTTCAGATGGATTCTGTCTCCACAAATAAAGTTTCACTTTTTTTTTTCTCCTGGGAATCGAGGAGGGTTTGACCTGTGCTGCTCTCGTACTTTCCTCCAAGAGTCAGATGATATTTCTGTCCTCCCTACTTTCCCACCATCACGTAAGCCTGGTGCTTCTCTGGCAAAACATTCACTGACATCAGGAACGTTCTAGAGTTTATTTCGTCCCTGGTCTCTCTTTCTCTGGGTTTTCAAATCTCTGATTGTTCTGCAGCGAGTTGTTACTTCACCAGGAAATCCTCTTTCCTCAGAATTTCATGAATTGGCTTTTTTTTTTACCAACACTGTGCTGTTGGGCCATTTAGGTTTTTTCTTTTCATTCATGTTTGTCCTTTTCGTTTTTTTTTTCACGTAGTCTGCTTTTGTAGTTTAAAGAGATGTCTGATTCACACTAAAATGTATGCAGAAGAAACCACTAGAAATACATCTATTTTGTTATATTCCAGTTGAAAAAGTCTTAGTGTTTTTTGATTGAAGAGTTAAAGAAAAGAGAAAATGGAACTAAAACAGGGATGTGACCTCAGGGACCTCACTCATGGCTCTAGCAGCAGCGAGCAAAAAATAACACAAATGACCCAAATCCAGCTGTGGACATTGATAGAACTGGTGCATGGCGACAGTTTTCATGAGCGTCCGTTCCTGATCTGACAAAAATAACACCAAATACAACCACTACCCTGCATTTAACTGGATGTTGTGGTTCCATGCAATTTCTTTAGAATTAGCTCAGATGCTAATGATTTTCTTTATGCTAATAACTCACGTGTAAGGTCACGGTAACAGTAACACTGATGCACATTGTCAGAGGCAGAGCGAGCGTGTAGGAGGCTGAAGCCGCCTATTCAGTCTCCTGGGATACTCATCATCTGGCTCGATTCAGATGCCAAAGCGCGCCATTGTTCGATCCCATTCAGACGACACCATTGTGCACAGTGGGTCTGATTGGTGCTCCCGTTTGCTACGCTGGAGTAACAACGGTGTGCGTACTAATCTGTGTGTTTGTCTGTGTCCGGTTTCACTGGTAATGTGCATGAGTGTTAGGTATGATTGTGAGTTTCTGTGTGTGTGTGTGTGTGTGTCCCAGCAGCATGCGTTTGCGTTTCCCAGAGCGGGGGGGGGGGGGGTTCTCCGCTGCCAACAACAATGAACGCAGTCATTGAAATGCAGCAGGGCAAACGCGTCCTAAAATGTGACCCTGTTCAGTAGCTGCTGAGACTTCACTGCTCAACTGTTCCTGCATGTTCGTAACGTCGTTCCAGCAGTTTCTCGTGAACGAGAATGTTGCCAGTGGGATGGCTCGGCATCAAAGTCTCTCATTGCCGGTGCCGTCAGCGGCCAGTCAGACCAAATCATCTCATCTGACAACGTGAGCTCGTGTCTGGAATCGGTTCGCTGCGTCTGTTTGCTCTGCGATACTTCTGTGATAGATGTTTTTACACACAAATCCAGAGCTGTGTCGCCGTAACTGGTTTCATTTTGGTCTCATCTCTGAGGTTGAACCCCCGCTGGTTATTTTGGGGATGCATGGACAGAATTTTAGTGTTTTAGTGTTAATTTACCAAAACATTCGCTGACCCTGAACCAGATACTTCAGATTTGATCCCTTTTATTCGGTCACTTTGTTTTCTGTTAATCGAATCAACTAACTGTTTTGTTAAACTCCTCCTCTTCGGTCTGTCACAGCCGGAGGGTCTGGAAAGCACTCAAGCGAAAAGGTTGTTTTGAGTGTGTCTCACATAGAAAACAGGGTGGGACGCAACCAAAACACAAACAAGTGTCCCATAGAAGGAGCATTGAACGGGGTCGTTTCAAAGTCTTTACATCTCCAACGGATCATAACCCGTCATTTCTGTGAGTGTTTTGAGCTGTGGTGACCAAAGAAGTTCACTACTTTAAATTCTTTTGCTTCCACTTCAACTGTCGGCAACATGGAAGATTACAAACATGCGCAAACGCTCCAACAAACCCGTTTCCCCTCAGTGACCTTCAAACCTCTCAGCTGCACATTTTGTGCTTTAAAAGTTCATTCTGCAAACAAACTCCAGCCCAGTCTTGAACGTTCCTCACATGTATGGAGGAACCACATCTCGTCCCGACGGCTGTGACGTGCGCGAGCTGTCCGGACCGGCCTCAGTGAAAAGGAGTTAGTTCCCCTGAGCTTCGGACTTCTAGGCAGGCTGAGGCCGGGGGAGGGGAGGTCTTAAGGAAAAGTGTTAATGAATTAACTTGAGGCCTAGTTTCTATTTTGGGTCGGGAGCTGGTTCGTCAAATGGGGATGTGACTCAGAGAATCTAGGCAGGAACCACTTTCTGTGTCTGGCTGCTTCTCCGACCTCTTCATCTAAGAATAAACTGAAGGTCGGCGAGAGCGTGACTGTTACTGGTCGCGTGGGACTGGACGTGAAACGCCTGAGCGACACTGGCGATGGATGCGCCATCCCCGCCTCCTGGGGATGGCGGAAAAGTCAATATGAGAGACTAGATGAAAGTCCAAACGCTCGTCCATGTTTTTTTACGGACACAAACGTCTGGGAGGAGGTCATTTGTGTCCACAAGTTGGACCCGTTTTCATCCCATGACATCGAACGGCAACACTCCTGATGGATCTACGTAAAACGGACCATTGAGCCTCGGCGTGAGATGAAGCAGGTGTAACTCCGGTGACTCCGGCATGCTGCTCTTACCTCTCCACAACGTGGACAACATTTGTTTCCAAACCTCACGAAATGCTATTTCCAACTGGAGGCATCGGCCCGTTTCACTAACCAGGTCGAGTGACTTTGTCGCCGTGTCTTAGAACCGTTAAACACACACCGGAGATAGTAGCATGTTGGCATTGACTGAACAACTCCTCTCAGCCTCATCCGCGACCGTCGCACAGTTTACGTATCAGTTTCGGCATTGTCCTGATCGGAATGATAAGTGAATATTGCGGTGCGGGTAAACATAGCAGCAGCAGCAGCAGCAGCAGCAGCAGCAGCACATGACCCAGGACGTTTGTGGCGTCTCTGAGGCCCTCGATGTGGGCTGAGTGGGGGAAAAAATAGAACGAGTGATCAGCGGCTGTCCCGTGATACCAAGTGAGCTGTGAAGGAATGACAAGCAGAGCCTGCCTCAGATCTCTCTCACACACACACACACACACACCCTGAACATGTCCCTGCTGTCTCAAAATATAGAGGCTAATTATTCCTGTTAATCACCAGTCTCTCCAGCTGACTCACTGTTCAGAAAACTATATATATATTGACATAGATGCAGACACACACACACACACACACACACACGTGCCACTGACCCTCCCTGTACAGCACACACACACATGCGCACACTCACTCACACAAGTGCTCTCCAGCCAGCACACTCTCACTTCAGCTTTTGCACAGGATGTTATGAAATTTGCGCTGTTGCAGAAATTTGCTGAACGTTGCTTGGAGTCCTCTTTCTCACACACACGCACACACACACACACACACACACAGGGAACTGAGGCGCAGCTCAGTCCCGGTCCTCTCCTACTCTGTGATCAGACTGTCGCCTGGAGCGGAGAGGCCCGGCCGCCGCGTTCGTTCTCTCTGAAGCTCCGATTGAACCAGCTGAGGGAGGAGGGAGAGCGGAGGAAGACGAGTGATGGCTGTGACCGACATCGCAGAGGATGACCTGGATGAGATGATGCGCGAGGAAGCGGAGGATGTCTTCTATGAGGACGGTAGGCTTGCCAAGGGTCAGATGTTAAAGTGTGAAAGCCAGACGTGGGCTCACAGGCGAGGCGCCGGGCCGGGCCGAGCCGAGCCGACATCACACGGCTGCGGCGACATCACAGCCAGGACTCACACGCTGGTGCTGGTGTGAGGTTTGGTGGTTGGGAGGGAGAAAATGAAGGTGGAGTAAACTGACACCACTGGAATCTGTTTATCTTTGCACACATTCAGTGTCATATGCGGTAGTGGTAATTACGGTAATACACCGCTTTGTGTCTGTACCTCCGCTCTGCAGGATCACTATGGAGAATTTATCGATTTTTCAACTTTTAGAACGCGGGAGGGGGGGCCGTGCCCTTGGCAGCGTGGGTGTTCTTGTATTACAGGCAGATGTTTCTAACCGAGCGTTCTTTGTGTGAGCGTTGGTGATTTCAAAACAAACTACAGTGAGAATTACGGACAGCTGACTGATTATTTATAGACCGAACGAAGGGAACATACGCTGCCAGGTTGTGCAATTGTTGGGTAACATTTATTTAAATAGATGTTTTGCACCTTAAGTTGTCATTTTTTTTGTTTTTTTTATTGGCTGTTTCATACAGACTGGGAACTCATTTATTTTTTGAAAACAAATGAAAAAAAAAAATAGAACCCAGTCATCATTTATGACATTGTCTGTCCTGTAATACCACTTTACACCTCAGGAGGTGGCAGTGAGTCATGTAGTTGTGCTCTTACTTCTCTGCAGCTCTTCACCATGAGAGGAAATAAAGGAACAGTATCAGCATCAAGCAGTGACGTCACTTCAACCTCTTCACATTTTTCCTTTCTTTCCCCGTCCAAAGTCTGGGATCATATGTGAATTCACCAGTAAATTCATACCAAGCACGTTGACTTCCTGAGGACGTTCTCTGATAATATGTGATAATACAGAAGTATGAATGCAACCTTTTTTTAGATTAAATTATTAATACGGTCAGCGATAATTCAGGAAGAACACGGTCACTTAGTTGTGGTGATCTGCCGTTATCCCGTGGGACATCTCACTTCTTGTCTTTTGCCACTGAGATGTTTTTATTTGTTCCTGCCTGACACGCTGTGGGAGGGACATTGGCCGTTTTATATTTCATCAACTTTCCCAGTTCCTCCCCCAGTGTGACTTGTTCTTCGCGCTCTCACCAGCACTCAACCCCACACGTGTGGACCGCGACAAGTGCTCGCACCTGCTTGCGTTGTACACTGACTTCTACTGACTTCTGTCTTATCTCAGCTCCACAAATGCTCTGCGACATCTCTGCTAATGACGAGCGGGCTGTGAGCGGTGTGTGTGTGTGTGTGTGGGGGGGGGGTATTTTCCCACTTATTGCATCATTTGGTGTGTAACGTATGGTAATGCCTCCGCTGACCCACTTCCGACTGAGCTACACCGTCGGTGATGTGACGTTCCCTTTGAACAACGCAGCCACATGACTCGCAGCAGCAGCCAGCCAATCATGGCTCGACTGGCCCGTGGGCATCAGCGCGTTTATTCATAGACACAGCTGAAGGCTGCAGAATACGGACCACTTATGTTTTCTTTTCTCATTAGCTTTTCGGATTAGACGTGTTTTCGTGCGTTTTGCGGCGAATGTTCCACCGGTGACAGTTATTAGTGCTCAGTGCAAAGTCACTTCCACTGCTCTGAATCATTGGTTGCGTCGCTGGTGGCTTGTTTGAGAATCTTGAAGGTTCTACCTGGAAAAATGGCAGTGTTGACTTGATGTGGCATGTTTCAAATGTTGTACTGGACGTAAGAAGAGGTGAGAAGCTGAATGTAAGAAGCTACTGATGGGAGGAAGGAGATGAGACGCTGATGATCTCATATGTTTCATTTTACACATTCAGACGTCTCAGTCGATGTGGTTCCAGTGGATCCTGGTGTCTGGTGTCTACATATTCATGTCAATTCAGAGTAATTCACACACTCAGATCAGAACCTGACAGACATAGTGAACATTGAGTCCCAGCTGTACCATCACTCATGTCCTGTCCCGTCCAGTACTGATTCTCCCCAGCATCAATGTGTCATAGTTTCAATCCTTTTCCTTTTTCCTTTCACCCAGAATGGTTCTATAAATCTACATTCCCACAGCACATGTAGGATGGTCGCTGTTCTTCCACACTTCCAACAGATATTCATTAATTTTCTGGAAGAAAAAAAAAAAAAAAGATGGAGGAAAAGCATGTTGATGCAGCATCTCCAGCAAGGTCATGAACACAAGGCTTTGTTTGTTGCTTGCTGACATGTTTGTGTGCATCCACACAGTCCCAGATGTTCAACATCATTGTGTGGAATATTAACAGTAAAGATCCACGGGTTCTGACGGGTTCTGACGGGTTCTAACCGACGTTGCGACGCTGCTACTCTTATAGCGTCGCTGTGGATGCGTACACTGTCTCAGCTGAGGCCGTATGAATTAACAAAAAGCTTTCGGTTGGCTGTGCTCGGTGGGAATCGTATGTTTTAGCTTCACTTGCGCTTCAGTGCTCTGTGTTTTTGGTCAAAGTGAAGCAGTGAGGTAAAAAAAAAAGAAAAGCCTCAGAGTGGACAGATGTCATCAGTCGTACAGAGTTAACATGTTTGTACACGTTCGTGATAGTTCTTACCATCGTCCAAGCACAGAACTGTCTGTAAAGGTGTTTTTATTCTTGGTAATTTGGATAAATATAACTCAGCACACTCGGCCAGTTTGGGCATTTTGTCTTTCGGGCCACTGATCACCAGACCTCCAGGCTTCTGCTACATTTGTCGCAGGTCACCGTGTTTCCGACTCGTGCCGATTCCTCAACCCATACAGGCCGCGTGCGTTCCCCACAGACACGGTTTCACGCAGCTCGACCGTTAATTAGCGAGAGGAACCGCGAGCGTGGCGGCCATCATGTTCGAGGTGGTGGTGGTTCAGAACAACCGTTGTACCCGAATGGCTCGGTTCATGGCTTCTTCCCTCGTTATCAAAACTCCGCCACATGCACACACACAACCTTGCTCGACACATTTCTCAGAAAATGAAATGCCGACACCAAAAAAAAAAAAAAAAAAGGGACATAAAAGTGCACAGCAGCCTCATTGAGACCAAAATAACCACAATGGCTTCTTTAGAATCTGCGTCCTCCGAGGAGTTATTCAAAGGGGCGGTTGAGAGAGCAGCACGGCACAAGTGGCTCGTGTGCCCTGCAGGAAAACAGCAGGAACGAGACTTTAATCACAGCGAAAATGTCGCCGAGCGTAAGATTGTTGGTGCCGTGGTCTGCAGTGGTCGGTGTTTGCTGCCTAAATAAAGTCCAGTTTGTCTAACCGGGTCAGATCAGGGAGCGTGAAGAGCCGCTTTCACCGGGGTCGCCCTACGACAAACCCAGAGGAAACAACGTTTCCTTGGACTCGTCACGCGGTGGCAGTTTTACACCGATTTGCCGTCTCATTCAGGTTACCTGGGTTCCCCGTCTGATGCAGGAATGTTTTGTATTGTTCCTCTGCACCTCCCCAAATCAATTACATGACAAAACCACTAATTGCTGAGCTCAGCAGGTATTGTTTGTTTGGTCTGTTGGGTTTACGCCTTCTGGCACCAAAACACGCCAGCCGCTCCAGTTTCCCCACTGAGCTGATGTCCCTCTGCAGATAACCAAAGTCAGATCAGGGAGCACAAAGACACGGATCCCGAGGGGGCGGGGCTTGCGTCGAGGCGTGAGATGACAAGCGCTGCACCTGAATGGAGGCAACGCTTTGATGTCGGTGCTGTTCCCACCTGAGGGCTTTTCTGGAATACCGGGGAAAAGAAAACAACAAGAGGGATTTAAAGGGAGTGAAGTAAACGAGAATTAGTGAAAGCATGATACAACGTGCAGCTTCATTTTGAGGGAGCGTGGAGAGACACTTGATGAATCATGTGATGAATAGAATTTTAAGAACCAAACTCGTGTGTATGTACGCTGCTGAGGCTGGATGATCAAACAACTGGGACAAGAGCCTTGATCGTAATGGTCAGAAGGGAAATGGAAAAAAAAAAATTCAGTCCTGTGTGCTAGAGATGAGCCAGAGAACAGGTGATAATACGACGAGCTGGGTCGTATTTCACAGTCGTTTCCTTCTCTTGTCTGTACTTGCCTGGTGTGATAAAACCCAGGAAACTATATCCTCCTCTGAGCTGACGTGGTGCCCAGCTGGAATGACTGGGGCCCTGGAGGGAACATGATTTATGCACCAGAGAACAGTTTATACAAAGATGTAAGAGAAAATATTTGGCAAGGTGCCGAACAAATACTTAAAATGTGTCAGAGGACACACTGACGAAACATGAATTCAACCCTTTTACGCATGTTGTATTATTATTATTATTTCATTATTGTACTATACAAGTTATTATTATTGTAAATAAACAAATAGAACCTATAATTTATTATTATTATTATACTTCTAAGGACATACATATTGATTACACACATTTTCAATTGAATTTTTTCTTCAGTTTTTCTTCCATTTTTTAATTTCATAATCTTGAAGGAGTTCAATCGCTGTCCACTGATGTGACCACTGTACATGAAAGGGTCAATCTCAACTGGCCCCCTCCTGAGGTCAGGGGATGATGTAAAGCAGACTTGATATGAGTGCCCCGACGCCCGTTGCTGCTGTTTGTGCGTCAGTGCGGCTCTGTGTGGGGAATCGCTCTGACCTGGGGGGGGACCTACTGTAGTTGGCATGTCACTGCTCTGCCTCGTCCTCCTCCTGCTTCCGACAGTTGGCTGCACTGACCTACTTTGTCCAAAACACTCCAGCTATCATCGTTTTCTGCAGTTTCCACGGAAAGAGGAGGGAGAGGATAATAGGGAAGGCGATGAAAACAGGGGAGGTGACACATCTATTCTGCACATGTTCCGACTCCTCTGGTCAGGGATGTTTACATGTGGCTTTTATCTAAGATGCACTTTTCTAAGATGCACTTTTCACTGTCGTGCTGGAACCGTCTGTTGCAGTTCCCGCGCGGTTGCCATGACAACCCCGACCGACGAACACACTGGAGCCCCTGAGGTTTACACTTAGCGGTTTGGAGCGTCCTTCACCATGAGGTAACTGTTGAAAACATCAAATGTCGGAGACCACCCATGTCTGTTCACCTGAGGGAGCAGCTGCTCCGAGGTTTGGAGGTGCGTTGGTCAAGTTCTCTTGGTGCTTGTAGGACTCGTGGCGCTGCACACTGCATAATGTACTTAGATTCAATCAAAAAATCTAAATCAAAACCTGAGGGGGGGGGGGGAAGCTGCGCTGGTGCGTTTTTTTCCTTCCTGCGAGCCACCATCAGCTGTGCCCAATTGTGTCCAATTTAATATCAGGAGCAGTGGACACGTCGGACACGTTCGGACACGGGAGGTGTGCTGAAGTCATCCACAGAATTTAGAAGTTTCAAGTCTGACTGGGGAACTGTGGAGTTGTAACTTGAAATTTAGAAACACTGTAGGATTTCAGCTCTCTAACATGTGTCTCCACATATTCTTTATGACAAGAGATTCAGGTTATGATTTGAAGTGAAATGCACATAAAGTACTAAAGACTAAGAACTAATGAACATAACTTTAAAAATAAAAAAAAAAAAACAAGCGTGATCCAGAAACGTGGAACTACTTCCTGTGTACGTACTTTGGACGACACAATGACACAGATCCACGCAACATTTAATCACCTGTTGCTCTGATTCTAATTGACAGCTGCGACAAATAGCCTGTTCCCTATCAGCGTGTCTGTGCATGTGTGCGCACGCTGCTCCTCCAGTAAATATAGCTGCTAGTCACTGGCTGCTGATGACAGCTATAATTACAGACTGAGCGGTTCGGCAGCTGAGAGTCCAGAAGAGTGTGTGTGTGTGTGTGTGTGCGTTGGATGGAACTGAAGACAGTCTGACCCAAAAAGAAACATTTGGAAGTAGCCAGACTGGAGTGAATAACTTGAACGAACGTGTTCAGCTGCAGCGACAACAAACTGCCCAACATGTGCAGCCGACTCGTGTGTGTGTGTGTGTGTGTGTGTACGCTCACGCCTCTGTCTGACCATTCCCGATGCCGTTGATGAACCAGGATGAACATCAGACGTTGGTGGTGTATTATTTTCACTCTAATGTCTAATTCTGATTCTATTTTCATCTTCGACTTCCTCGTTCCGTCCTCCTGCAGTTACCGTACCTCCCACAGCTGACCGCGACCGATCAATATCCATTTAGTGTTGGCTGCATGTTCTCTGACAGCTTCTCTCCTGCAGCTGCTCTCCCACCGTTATGATTTTTGTTTGGCTCCTCAGGTGCCCCACTGGCTCTTTACCGTGGAAACAGACCACGTTCAAATCAGCGCCGTCATTCAGTGACGAGCCTGGCCTTAGTAGCCTAGCATCTAACCTCTGTCGTGTGTTGGTGTTGTCAGGCACCATGGGGATGTGTGTGTGTGTGTGTGTGGGGGGGGGGGGTGCAGAGAACTTGATCTGTCTGGTGGGTCCGTTTCTGACAGCCCTGGTCATTGCTCCTTCCTGTCCGCTGCACCCCAGCGAGGCTGGAACGAGGTCAGAGATGTGCAAGCCGGAGCAGCGTTTGTCTTCTGAAGAGCTGAGGAAAACGTCCTCTCGCTGCATTCGACGGTTTCTCACATGTGGCCGACGCGGAACGCTTAGTCCATTAACTTGCCACCGCAGTAGTCCGACTTAAAGGAGGATCAGAGGTGATTGCATGAAAAATCCATGGACCGTCCCTTTAATATTAATTATGTCAACGCGCTCTTATGAAATATCCTCCTCCACTAATACGGACTGATAGATGGAGAGGGACAAGCCATTTTCTGCTCCCTTTGCTTCTTGGAAGGGCGAGCTGAATTGGATTTGTATGGACTGCAGCAGAACAGCGCGTCCACTTATGGAGGGCAATTACGCTGGCAGCAGCTTCAGGAAGAGTCACTCTTCATAATCCCAGGTCGGCTGACAGAAGGCGCCTTCCAACAGCGGAGCTGAGTGTTTGCAGCTCCTGTTGAGGGAGGACGACGAAGAACACGATCACGGTGAACTCTGGAAACGTTGGCCGCTTTCTACAAGGTCCAATCTCCAGGGATGGCGTCGTCCTCGTCCCAGCCCCTCAGTGTGTTTGGAGACAGATGAAGTTTCATTCATAAAACACCGCCGAGGGCTGAGTTGTTCCTCAGCCAGTGTTTGATTGACTTCCTTTGCCAAAATGAGCTGGTGAATAGTGATGCTGGAAGGTTTGGTTTGTTTGGCAGAGTGACACAAAAACTCCCCCGGCTCGTTTTTTTTTTTTTTTTTAACTTGACACATTTTTATGTGTCTACGAATACACATTGTGGCCTGTTTTAGCTGGGATGAACACACACACACACACACACACACACACGTGAGCTCTGGTGATTGATTTGAAGCCCAGCGAGCAGAGTTTTTCAGATGAAGCGGAGCTCCCACCGTCACAGACGAGACGTCACGTCCACATTTCGACGTGTGTTTGTCCGCCGCCTCGCTCACAACGGGCTCCTGAGGGTGAGTGAGTGAGTGAGTGAGTGAGTGCTCTCAGAAGCAGGTGCAGCAGTGTGTGTGTGTAACAGAGGCCACATCTTCATTTTGGGCTCAAGACACACACACACACACACACACACACTGTTAGAAACGGTAACTGATGATGGTGATGATGATGATGCAGCAGCATCATTTGATCAGTGTGTTGTCATCTAACTCTAACACTGATTTTTTTTTGATTGGGATCAGTAACACTCAGTTGAGTATTCTCATCACACACACACACACACACACACACACACACACACACACACACACACACACACACACACACACACTCCCAGCGGTCTCAGTGTGGTTTGCTGAGGAGACAAAGACACACTCCAACCTTTGACTCATGTCTCGAGCCCACCGCCTCCATCCAAAACGCACACAGAAGTCGGGGGATGCGATCAGCCCCGCCCCCACTGGCACATCCTCGACCTCTGATTGGCTGTCCGTTGTTCAGGAGGCGGCGCTGCGAACACAAACTGGAGTGTGTGTGTCTGTGTGTGTGTGTGTGTGTATGTGTGTGTGTTTGCTCTGAGGACGCGCCGCTCCTTCTCTCACCGCCGAACAAACGTCGAACATCCGCCGCCTGTCAGCTGATTTATCACTCTGGGGCCGAGAAGTTCTTTCTTTTTAAATCTATTTTTGTTCTTGTCATCATCACCGTTATTTCTTTGATGGTCGCGACGGCAGCGACACCCCCGCTCCCGACGGCGAAAGCGCACTTGTTTTTACGCACGGATGGAGAGAGGCAGGTAGACGGACACTGACGAGCCAGACCAGCAGAGGTGAGTGGAAACTTGTTGGAGCTGCACAGGCGGAGGATCGGATCATCTGCCGGCTGAGAAATTGACGGGGGGGTGGGAGGGGGGGCTGGTTCAGTAGGTCAGTGGAGCACCGGGACGCGTTTCCTCCAACTGATGCGACCGATGGAGAAACTGGTGTCAGCTGAATTTCCCCGACCTCAGCTCCCCTCCAGCGGGGGTCCGTTGTTGCCGGTGGGTGTTGGTGGCAGACTGTTGGCTGCCTCGTGCTCCGTCGGTGCGGGGAACTGCCGTGAGTTGGGAGTTGTCAACGTGTAGTTTTTGCCAGAAATATGTTGCTGTGCGTGATTGGTGCGTGTGCCACCGCAGGCTGAGCGGAGAAGTCCTCTGACAGATAATGTGGCTTTGTGTTTCCTGCACACACGTGACCCAAGTTTGAAGGGGGGGTTCTGTGCGTGTGTGTGTGTGTGTGAGGCAGCAGAAGAGGCACCATGCTCCTGAGGTGCATGTGAAACATTGGAGAATTAGGCCAGTGGTTTTTAAAAATGCCCCTGGAGTAGTTGTTGTTGTTGTGGGAAGGGTCAAAGGTCATGAGTGGCTCGTGATCTGTTCATACCACCCACAGTGGATCCGCCATCTGAACCAGAGCAGATAAACACACCAGCAGCAGTGTGAGCAGCCAGGACTTGTCTTTTCAGGAGACATTTTTCTTTTTCTTCTGCACAGCGCCACCTGCCAGATGGTGTCAAATCTCTCAGAAACACACTATGTCTCTTCAGACAAGTGTGATTTACTTCTTTCTTTCTGTGTTTGCCAGCCAACTGACATACAGAACCAACCACCGCAAACCGGAGTCTTTGACACCAAACAACTGCTGTTTTCACTGAATCTTTCCCCCTCGCTGCTCGTGCAGTTTCTGAAGAAAAAAAAAATCACACACACACACACACACACACACATTTTCAGGGCTAAAACGCTCTTTATGTGCAGCGCCAGGCTGACTTTGATATGGTTAAGTGGAAGTGCTTTGCTTCCCTGCCAGCCTGTTTGGGCCACGGTTAAGCTGTTTGAGGTGTGTGTGTGTGTGTGTGTGTGTGTGTGTGATTGGGGCAGGGGGGGACAGAGGGGCGGCGTTCCAGTGCCAAGCCGAGACGGGTGGCAGCGTCTGTTCCCAGACTCCTCTGCAGCTTTCCTTCACCTTCTCCCCACTTTCTCCCAAACTGCCTTTTCATTCTCTGCATCTGCTCCCTCCGTCTCGCCTGCCTTTCTTCTCCCTCCATCTTTCTCTGTCTCCAACATGTAACACACACACACACACACACACTCACACACTCTCATTTCCTCTTCTTTCTCTCCAAAGGCTCATTAAATGAATTATGACTGTGGGTTTGGGAGGAAATTCAGGCGCTCTGCTGTTTTGTTTTTTGTTTTTTTGGGGGGGGTGGGGTTCCCCCAAAGTACTTACACACAACACTGAAACTGTAATCTAAAGCAGTTTACTCACCCCACCTGAGCACTAACGAGTGGAGCTACTGCTCCAACTAAATCATTTTCACGATGGGAAAACCCACAGATGACAGTCTCAAGTTCATCATCACACTCCTTTAGAAAGGTGCTCACAGCTTCTCTAGAGTGCAAGTTGTCTTCAAATATTTTGCTTTTTCTGAACCAACACCCTCACAACCCTCTGCCGGAGCTCCTGTAGAAATATACGTGAGGAAACACAAACCACAAAACCGAACCAGACCTTAAACACGGCATTGACACGGTATAAAATCCAACAGTTATAATGTGTTTGGAAAGTTTTTATGGTCATCTCCCCTTCGTCCACCATTGATTTGCAGTTGACGTCACAGACGTGGTTGAAAACTGGAACCCTCCCCCCTGCCACATGTTCCATTGAGCCTTCAACCACCTGAACTTTCTCGAGTTTGACGTCCAATGTGGAGTGATTTCGTCGCGAACTGCCTCGTGTTAGATGTGTTTGACCTCATTCCAACGACATTCACAGGGCGTCATCAGATGCAAGGAGACGTCTCTAAGAAATACACATTTCAAGTGTTCAGAAAGTAAAAATACCATAAAATATAGTAAGTAAAAGTTAAAAAAACAGTACAAAAACACAATCAAATAAAAGAATATGATGTGGGTGAAGATGCTCACCCCAAACTTTTCCTCTCTTTGGCCTTCTTGCTGTTGACTGCGTGGGCAGTGTTTGTGTGTGTGTGTGTGTGTGTGTGTGTGTGTTGCATGCAAACACATATGTCTGTCCATCTGCGCGCATGGGTTTGGTTTTTGGAGGGTGGGGGAATGTCGGTATGTCCTGCATTCTTACAGGAGGAGTGTCTCCTGTCTTCTCACGTTTTCACAGCTGATAGTTATTTCAGATTTCATTAAGCGCCCGGCGCTGCAGAAACTTCCAGAATTCCGCTGGGCTGCCGCCAGAAAATGATTGCTGTCCGGTCTGCGGCCTTCGAGGCGGCTTTAGCCGCCGCTCAGCTGCGCTGTGAGACGATTTAAATAATAAGTAAATCTCCAGCTGAGACCCTAAATTTAACTCGAAGCCGCTTTGATTTAAGTGGGACTCGCCAAGGGAGACACTGATTTTTGTTCTGATGAAACTTGAATGTTCCCCCGCTGGGACTGGGATCAGTCTGCACACAGCGGAGACAACCAGTGGTTGTGATGTGTCAGGTCTGTTTGACAACTCCCCCCCCCCCCCCCCGTCTGTTTGAGACCGGCGACTCATCACGGTCTCAAACCGGTGTTTGGATAAAAGGTCGTCCCGCCTGCTCTACATCAGACGTTATCTCCTCTCACTCGCCTGTCCCGACTCGTCTCCCTCTATAATCGGTGTTTCCTCGGTGTGGAGGGCGTGAAGACGTTGGTGTGGGGGCCGTTTGGCTGGGGCTAAGTGGTATGCGGAGGGAGGGGCCGACTCAGGGAGCGTCACATCGACCGGGACGGTGGAGACGACTGGCTGGAGGGAATGTGGAATGGAGGGGGTGTCAAAGCCACAAAGCTCTGGGTTGGATCACACATGGGGAAAGAAGTCACATCCTGTCATGTGGCGGCGTCGGTCGCGTCAACTATCAGGAGATGTCGGTGATGGATGCAAAGGAGAAAACGGCCTTTAAGACTTTAAATGGGGGCTGCGGGTTACATGAGGTGAAAGACTTGAGAAGTTCCTGTTTCTCAGCTCACTGAGCGTCAGCGGCGTTCGTCTGCTCCCGTCCTGTGAAGGAGAGAGGACGTGGAGCGACTGTCATCGGATTGTCTGACGCAGTGTTTGTCCTGTGACAGGGACTCCCTGAAACCTGAACAAGATGAAGAATTACATGCTGCCAATTAACTGATGAGTCACCAGCTGTGTGTGTGTGTGTGTGTGTGTGTGTGTGTGTGTGTGTGTGTGTGTGTGTGTGTGTGTGTGTGTGTGTGTGTGTGTGTGTGTGTGTGTGTGTGTGTGTATCATATCTCTTCACTTTCTACACTCTCCCTCCATCCAGCCTCCTCTGGTTCTTTCTCCAGTCCCTCCCCATCTGTTTGCTCCGTCCCATATGTGAGAATTTATGCTGGGAGGGGTGGGGGTTGGTGCTGGTGGTTGGAGGGGGGGGATTTGAACCCTTCCTCACCCTCCTCCTGTTGTCTCAAAGCAGATCAGCAAGGCATTCTTGGAGTGTGTGTGTGTGTGTGTGTGTGTGTGTGTGTGTGTGTGTTTGTGAGATGGAGGTGTTTTAATTCTCCGACTCTGCGACCATGTTCCAGTTTGGTGAAAACATGGTACATACATACTCAGGTTGTCATGTGCTACACATGATACTGACACGCACACACACACACACACACACACACCTCTGGCACCCAGCAGCTGGGGGCGGCCGCGCCGGTGCCAGATTGCCGTAAGCGTTTTAAGGGCCTAAGCTGATAATCTGTCTGTTTTGGTATTTGGTGCGTTCTCCGTCCAGTGTCCCGCAGCTGGAAGAGACAAGAGATGATGTTTGTGTGTTACTAGAAGTAACAACGGTCAGAAAGTCACGTATTATTGGTACTTTGGAGTTCAAGTTCTCAGACTGTCACAAAATGACAAGTTAGTATGACAGAATTCCGAGACATCTATCACTACTCATCCATCCGTCCTCTACGGGAGCATCCTGCTGCCACCGCAGACACTCGTGGACGGAAAGGGTGTCGTCATGGTTACAACCCCTAAACCCCACACTGCTCAGATTGCTGCGACATCGCGATGGGCCAGAAGAATACGGAAGGAGGAAGAGGTGGACGGATAATTCTGTGATAGTTTCACAGAATTCCGAGAAAAGTATCTCATTATTGATGTTTTTTTTTGTGGGGGGGCAAACACCCATTTATGAGTATTTTTACCCTAATTATTGGTGTTTGAACCTCTGTAATTGCTTTCCTTGCTGTCGTCAAAAGTCCTGTTTTTTGGAGGAGGCAGGAAGGGGGCGTTCCCGGTACCCAGCTGCCTCGGAGCGCCGTGTCGCAGTTGTGCGGTGACAGATGACTTGGGGAGGAGGAGGAAAGGGAGAACGGGACACTGCCGCTTCACCCGGAGGCGAGTCGGGTGACTGCTCACCCTTTTGAAATACTAATGTTACTCCTGCAACAAAATATTTACCCGAAGGTCAGCTGCTGCCTGGTTTGATGATTTATTACAAAGTTTCTGTGGTTGTGGAACGTGATTCTTTGAAACATTTTCTTTTGAAAATGGCAGACACTTTCACCGGGGGCAACATTTGGTGTCTTTGTCTTTTGCCTGAAGTTTTACATTGGAAAACAAACTACACACCAGTTTAATGATTAAAACAGGCAATGTGGACCTAAACACCAAGAAGTTTCCAGTGTGAGACATTCGGTCTTGTATGTTCAGGTTGAAAAAAAATACAAAAATACCGTCTTGACCTTTTAGCGTGTGTGTGTGTGACCGTGATCACATGATGTTTGTCTTTTCAACGCAGCATCAGATGATGTTGCAGATACCGACGGGCGTATTTGTTTTCCACCAGTTGTGCTGTTTTTCTCGTTATTTGCCCAAAAGCAGCAGTCGATCGCCCCCAGATGTGTGTTTGTTTGCGTGCCAGCGCGTTCCCG